>NW_017674285.1:40552-52744 GCF_001879085.1 Nicotiana attenuata | reverse complement strand
CAGACTTGTTTGTAGCACTCTTTAGTGGTTCGTGAGATAGCGACTCCAGTCTTGGGTAGTGAAATATTAGACTTCCGCATTTTGGGTTTTCAGTTATTTATGTTTTAAAAGACTTCCGCATTTATTTAAAGACTCGTTATTTTATTATTGTTGTGTTGTTATCCGAAAATGTTTAAATGTTTGGCTTGCCTAGCTCCAACAGTAGGCGCCATCACGACTCCGATGGTGGGAAATCCGGGTCGTGACAATAACTATGCATTCAACTATTTCATCAATGTAGCATTTACGTTTTAATTTAATTAAATATTACATTTATATCGATGTCAGTTATTATCACATAGTGTATAAGATTTAGAATAAGAATAAATTATGTGTGATAACAATTGACACCGAGATAAATGTAATATTTATTTAAATTAAAAAGTAGATGTAATATATATATATATATATATATATATATATATATATATATATATATTTCATACGAATACGCCTTTTTATTTATTCTTTTGTTTAATATTATTTTTCTAAAAAACTTGTGTGGTCTCATTGTAGGTGCATACAGGTATATCCCGTATCAATGATTGTAACTTTTGGTCCAAAAGTAAATTTTTAATCATGTATCTATTTTTGGCATAACTTTGAGTTACAAAAGTATTGTCACAATCCGAATTTTCCACCCTCGGGAGTTGTGATGGCGCCTACTAGTGAAAGCTAGACAAGCCAACCAACTGAATTATTTGTTTTATTTCCATTTTCAAATTCGTTAACAGTTATAAGCCTACAATTTATAATTCAAAAAAAAATTAACAAGTGGAAGAATTAATTGTAAACTTAATAATACTGCTAATACAATCTTATAACAAATCTACCCAAGATTTGGTGTCACAACTTCACAGATTGTCTAAGAGTACTACAAATAAGGGTCTGAAAGAAATAACAAAGTACTGTCTCTGGAACTACGTAAAAGAAACATGAAAATAGATAGAGGGGGACACCAAGGCCTGCGGACGCCTGCAGGACTACCTCTGGTCGCCTGATAAGCAAGAAGCTGAAACCTCACTGCGGTCCGAAATCTGCAGCACTGAGATCTGCACCAAAGAGTGCAGAGTGTAGTATCAGCACAACCGACTCCATGTGCTGGTAAGTGCCTAGCCTAACCTCGGTGAAATAGTGTCGAGGCTAGGACCAACTACCAAATAAATCTGTGTAGATAAATAATGTACAGCGGAAAAATAAAAGCAGAAACATATATAGTCAAGGAGGGGAGGGGGAAACATGCTGCGGGAAAATACCAAATAGCAAAAGGAGAACAACAGTTAAATATGTGGAACACCACAATTCAATTATCAACAAGAATCAGAAATCAAACAAGTGCACGGCATCACCCTTTGTGCTTTTACTCTCGTCCTCACCATAAAATCAATATAAACTGCACGGCATCACCCTTCGTGCTTTTACTCTCATCCTCACCATAATATCAATATAATCGGCACGGAATGGTACATCGTGCGGCAAGGCATCACCCTTCGTGCTTTACACTCTTCCTCGCAATAATGATATAATACACGGCATCACCCTTCGTGCTTTAACACTCTCTCACCAAACCAATTCACGGCATCACCCTTCGTGCTTTACACTCTTCTTCACCCAAACAACAAACACAAACAATAAGGGCAAGGAATAAATGAATCATAATAAAAATCCCAGCAAGGGAACAATATCAAAATCACAACATCCCGGCAAGGGAACAACACTAAAACCACAACATCCCGGCAAGGGATAAATACCATAATTCTCTTCTCATTTTCACATTTACCTCACAACTTGGTTCACAAATTGAGTCAATGCTCTACAAGGTTCAATTGTCAATTACACTTCCATGATTTACTTTACAACTTGACCAACGCTCTTCAATATACAAATACCAATATTCCTTCCACAAACCTTGCTCAACAATAGCAATCACCACATTAAACATGAACATTACAAACGAAGTCACATTAATCACAACATAAGACTTACGGGCATGCTTGACACTAACGTATAGATACTCGTCACCATGTCTGTACGTAGTGCTCAACACATAACACATAATATAAGACCAAACTCCTATTCCCTCAAGCTAAGGTTAGACCAAACACTTACCTCAAATTCGCAGGTCACTCACTGCTCAATTACAGCTTTTCCTTTAGAATCTTGCTCTAACCCGCTCGAATCTAATCATAATTAGCTTAATATCATTAATTAATGCTAAAGGAACTAACTTTACTGAAAATTATAATTTTTCTTATGTTTTTTTCAAAAAAAATTAAAACCCGAATATCAAATGCGGCAGATTCAATAGTGGAAAACAAAGTTGCCGAGCTGTAGCCTCACGTGTAACCCAACAGCTCAAAAAAAATATGACTTCTCATGCTACAAAATTGACTACATTATTTCATTATACTATTTCACATTCAATAATAATTACCCAATCATTAGCCATGATTAATTCTATATCAAGTATACTTAATATTGGAGATTTGTAACTGGTAGTGCAACATAAACTGATACCTCGTTTATGCATTCTAACCTTATATCAAATCTTTACAAGCTTTCAATTGTTACTTCATCATTAGGAACCCAATTATTGTCTAGCTATTGAAAAGGCATAAATTCCAATTTATTTAATTCTACACCACCGTAAGAAATAGAAAGATATGTGTACCCGATTACTTGGATTGCTTCTACAAAATTTTACACAGTCAATAGCTATATCAGGGCCGATAGTCGTCGCCTCTGTCACAACGCCAACATCTATCTGCTATTCTAGGTTTTGTTTCTAGCTTAGAAGTTAGAATTAATCAGCTTCACTTATTTACTTACCACACGTGACTTGCAACCTGGCAGCAAAGGAGAATAGGCCCGGCCCATTTCTTTTGTTTAAACGACCCAATCAAGTTATTAATTTACCAACAATTACATATAGTATAAATGTGGCCCGCTAGTAATTAACTGGTACACATATATATATATATATATATATATATATATATATATATATATATATATATATATATATATATATATATATATATATATTCAAGCAAAACTCGGCAAGGCAAGGAGAAGACGGAACCCAGGTGCTACACTAAACTAGGCGTTACCTTAATAATTTATTCTACTAGCTTAGTATTTGACTTAAACATTATAATAAACTTGTACCGGAATCCGGAACCAAAGTACGGACCCGATACCAACGAGTTCAAACATTAATCAATTTCTGTAATTCCTTTAAATTTCAGTTTAACAATTTTCGTCAAAAATTCATTTCTCGAGATAGGGACCTCGGAATTCGATTCCGGGCATAAGCCCAAGTCCCGTATTTTCTTATGGACCTCTCGGGATCGTCGGAACACGGATCCGGGTCCGTTTTCTCAAAATATTGACTAAAGTCAACCATAATTAAATTTTAACTCTAGAAATTTCTATTTCTCATATTTTCACATAGAAGGCTTTCCGGATATAGGTCCGAACCACGCACACAATTCGAGGTGAGGTAAAAAGGAGGGTTTTTTTTTAGGCCTCGGAACACTGAATTTGTTTCTAAAACAAGTGATGACCTTTTGGGTCATCACAAGTATATAAAAAATTAATGGTCATTTAATATTAGAACATGTGAATTAGATGTTTCTTGGTAGTCTAAAATCTAGATACTTGAATTGGAAATGATTGATCTGAAACATAAAGAGGAATAGTTAGACTACGCTACATAGATACTTTTATAATTACACGACTTTTATTTTATAAGGTACAAAAACAGTGACGACCCGACCAGTCGTCTCATGAGTTTCCGCTCCGTTTCCCCCATTTCTGCTTCTTTATGCTTCGTTATCCGTGTTTTATGTGATCAAGTTGATTAGTTTGCGTTCGAAGCGAGTTTGGTAAGAAATGAGAGACTCTTAGTCTCTTTTAAGAAGGTTAAGTTGGAAAAAGTCAACCAGATGTTGACTTATGTGTTAGAGGGCTCGGATGTGAGTTCCGATGGTTAGGTTAGCTTCGGGAGGTGATTTATGGCTTAGGAGCGTGATCGAAATTGGTTTTGGAGGTCCGATGTAGAATTATGCTTGAATTGGCTAAGTTAGTATTTTGGCGAATTCCGGTTGTTAGGTGAGAATTTGATTCGAGGGTCGGAATGGAATTCCGAGAGTTGCTGTAGCTTCGTTATGTCATTTGGGATGTGTGTGCAAAATTTCAGGTCATTCGGACATGGTTTGGTTGGGTTTTTGATCAAAAGCGTGTTTCGGAAGTTTTTAGAAAACTTAGGCTTGAATTCGATGTGAATTGATGGTTTTGGTGTTATTTGAGGTGTTTTGATGATTGGAACAAGTTTTAATGAGGTTTTAGGATGTGTTGGTGCTTTGGGTTGAGGTCCCGGGGGCCTCGGGGTGGTTTCGGATGGCTAACGGGAAGAATTTGGACTTATGGAATTTCATAAAAATCTGCTGCTTCTGGTGTTTTCGCACCTACGGCTTGGGGACCACAGGTGCGGTTTCGCACGTGCGAGGGAGGAGACCGCATATGCGAGAGATAGTTTGATGGGCAGTTTCCGCAGAAGCGGTCAAGGAAGCCGCATCTGCGAAGCCGTAGATGCGGAAGGGCTGTCGCAGAAGCGACTTCTGGATTTTTAAGTGAGTTCCGCAGAAGCGGACTTGTGACCGCAAATTGGGTACCGCAGAAGCGGTGGAGGGGTCGCAGATACGAAAACCCCTGGGCAGGCTGTATATAAATCCTTTCTTCGCAATTTTTGAAGGGTTTAACCATTTTAACTTCGGATTGAGAGCTTTTGGTCGATTTTGAAGGGAGATTTCAAGAGATCTTCGATAAGGTAAGGATTTTAGACCTAAAACACACTTCTATGGTAATATTTCATGGATTAGGACTGAAATTTAAGGAATTTAAGGACTAAAAATGGAGGTTTAGGGCTTGAGTTTAAGAGGGCTTAAATTGAGGATTTGAGGGGTCAATTGAACTCCGATTCTCGTATTTTTGATATGTATGAACTCGTGGAGTGATAAGGAACCCGTTGATATAAAAATTTCTGGGTTTCGAGAAGTGGGCCCGGGGCTCGGGTTTTGCTAATTTCGGGATTTTTGATATTTTTCGATTGTTTTCGCTTGGGCTTTGCTCCCTTAGCATATTGTGACGTATTCGTTCTGATTTTGGATAGATTCGAGGCGCGTGGAGGCCGATTCGAGGGGCAAGGGCGTCGCGAGCTAGAGATTTAGACGGTTCGAGGTGAATAATGGTTGTAAATGACGTCCTGAGGGTTTGAAACCCGGATTGCACATCGTAGTGCTATCTTGAGGTGATTTGCACGCCGGATAGCGAGCATGGGGTAGAGCACTGTTGGGGATTTGTGACTTGGTCCGTCCCGATTGATAAATTTACTGTGTATTTGACTGAAACTTACTTGTTATTATCATGATTTGGATTGATCGTCATATTCGGGCTTCTTGCCAATTATCTGAACCCTTCGGGGATTTTTATCACTATTTCCTCACTGTTTTGACTTATAACTTAAACTCAGTCATGATGTTTTTCATTGTTTTACTACTCAGCCACTTTTACTCGGTTTTGAGACTTAAATGATAATTTACATGATGTTTGGGCTGAGAACTACTGTTTTACTGATGCCCGAGGGGCTTATGTGATCTTTGGACTGAGTATGGCCGAGGGCTAGATGTGAGGATACACTGATACTGTTATGAGGCCGAGGGCCTGGATTTGATGCCACGAGATGGCTTGATATAGCGCTTGGGCTGTAAGGGGCCCTTCCGGAGTCTGCACACCCCCAGTGAGCGCGGGTAGCCATTGTGATCTGAGAGTGAGCCCGAGGGGCTGATATTGTTCTGAGAGAGAGAGAGAGAGAGAGCCCGAGGGGCTGGTACTGTTCTATGTGTTTACTTTCTTTATCTGTCTGTGCATTAATTGCTTAACTGTTGTAGAGGCATTTCATTCTGTTTTCATTGGGTTACTGCTTTATATTACTTGTTTAACGGTTGCAATATAGATTACCTTGTGTTCACGTGATTTCTTATTCTCAGCCGTTATTTATGCTTATTACTCACTGGGTCGGAGTACTCACATTACTCCCTCCACCGTGTGTGCAGATTCAGGCATAGCAGGTCCCGCTCCCGAGTGTTGACTCGTCCCAGCTCAGGCGGATTCTTCGAGGAGACTTTAGGTAGTTGTTGGCGTTCGCAGCCTGGTACTCCTCTCTATCTATATCTTTACTTTCCATTTCAGTACTGAGACTCTGTAGTTATTTTTGAGAGATTTGATATCTTGGACGCTCGTGACTTGTGACACCCCGGTTTGGGCTGTGTCGGGATGGTTTCCCCTTATTGTTATCTATGTTTCTGCGAATTTATTTCTATTTAGTCATTCTTTAAACTGTTTTACGATCATTAATTGTGTTAAAAGGTGTATGGTATTGGTCTGGCTGGCCTTTTCTTCACGAGAGGCGCCATCACGACCGGGTTCGGGGTTAGGGTCGTGACAAGTTGGTATCAGAGCCTAGGTTACTAGGTCTCACGACTCATGAGCAGGTTTAGTAGAGTCTCGCGGATCGGTACGGAGACGTCTGTACTTATCCTCGAGAGGCTGTAGAACCTTTTAGGAAAAACTTCATATTCTTGAAATTCTTGTCGTGCAAACTTGTTGATCCAGAAGTAAACTTCTGTTATTCTAGTCTCTCAGAGATGGTGAGGACGCGAGCTACCGGACGAGGTGGACGACCACCAGTGCCACCCACTGAGGCAACCAGAGGCCGTAGACGCGGTCGTGGTCATGGCAGAGGCAGAGCAGCGTGGGCAGCACCTATTGATCCACCTATTGCCCCAGCTCCGGATCAGACCCCAGCAGCACCAGTTCAGGCACCAGCTGTGCCCATCGTGATGCCNGAATATACTATTAAGTAAGTTGATTTAGCATCACGCTGATGAGAATGGCGCATAACCATCTTTAGTGCAAAACCATTTTGTAACTTTTAGACCAACTTTTTTCAAAAGTTCGCTTTATGCATGCGTTTTACATCAAAACTTCAAAAAAAAAAAAAATATTGTATAAATAATGTGACGTGTATTTTGTGGTACAAACTATGAAACTTATCCATAATTCAAAGTAGTCAAATTAAACATTTAGTTTTGATTATATGAAATAAATTTATATGAAGTGCAATGCAACCATCATTTTTCCTAATAAGACTCATGAGAAGATATATTTTGCCTATCATGTTGTAGTGATGTTGGGCATATTTCTATATGTTTTGATGTTACTTTACCCATGTTTTAATCGCTTTTTGTTGTAGTTGGTGTTTAAAATGCCCAACATGGTTTAATTATTGATTTTATGACTAATGGAGTTGTGTGTGATGATTTAGGGTGTTTGGAGTGCAAAAATATGAAGAAAAGATGCTCCTACTAGAGGAAAAGAGGTTGGATGTGTCGCATCCAACCTTGGAAGGAAGGGTACTTGGTGCACCCCTTAGCAGTGAAGTCCTCCCATAGCATCCCCATAGCATCCGCACCTGGGCAAAGCTGAGATGGAGGAACAAAGGGTGGATGCGAAGCATCCACCTTAGCATGCGAAGCTGAGAAGCGGAAGACGAGGTGGATGCGAAGCATCCACCCCAGCATCAATCCCTGAAGCAGATTCGGACTAGGATTAGGAGAACTTTGGCTCACGACTTTTGTACGCAATCAATAAGCCAAAAACACCTATTTTAGGTGATCGAACATATTGGAAAAGGAGAAAAGGCCACGACAAAGCTTGGGAACCACGAAATTCGTCTTGAGTTCTTACTTTTTCCTTCTTTTATTGATTTTTATGTGTTATTGGGAATTACTTGAAATTGTTACCATGAGCATGTGTGGCTAAGAACCCTATTGTTCTAGGGTCATGGGTGAAATATGAATATTGATGTTTGAAGTTTTATTTGACGAGGTTGATTTTATCATGTTGGATTGTTTATTTAATTCTGTTTTTAATTATTTTGTAGCAATAGAGGATTTTTAGTGCTTTTAGTGTCTGTATTTTAATTTATTTTGAAACTGTTATGAAATACTTGATTATGGTGGATGTCCATAACTCCTAAGGGAGTAACACCCACTACTCTTCTCCATTAACCTCCCACTACTTCTTACTATTATGGATGTAACTCCCACACCTCCATGATCTTCCCCCATGTTCTCAATAGTTAATACCATGTTTATGGCATCCCTTTGTATTACCTATATCATCCTATAAATAGAGGGTTTGGGCATCACATTGTATATACTTGAATACATGGAAGAAATAAGAATCTCTTCTCTCTTGCTCCCTACATTCTTGCCTATTTTTTTGTTTTATATTGTTTCTCTGTTCATGAAACCCCTAATGAGAGAAAGTACAAATTTATTGTTTCCTTGAGCTCATACCTAAAGATGTTATGCTACTAGCAGTAAGAGTATGTGGCTCTTAACCTGTGACAGTCTCACAGAAAATATATTAGTCCAAGGTAACTGATTACTATTATTATAATAGTTTTAAGAAGATATACTTATTTGTTTTTTTTTCCAGTTACTTTGATCTCATTATTGGCACAACAAAGATTAGTTGGTTATGGGCATTATGGCAAATTGTTACTAGAAATGCATGATAAAGACAGTAGTGAGCATATTAGTACGAGTATTCATATTAACTAGTATTGTTACTAGATGCATGCAATACCTTTTAAGTTATGCTATGGCTTGTATAATTTAGTGATTACATAATATAAGGTAACTAGACATATTGATGGTTTAGACATATTTTAGTGTATAATATATGATTTTCATCAAGGTATTATGAAACTTTATTTCATATTTGTGAACTAGTTCGCTTTGTTTAAAAACTACCAAACATAACATTTGAGTTGGGTTACAGAGATGTTGATATCTAATTTTTGGCCAACACTACTTTTATTGCTTATGTAGCGTGGAATAATTATTTCATATGTCATCAAATATGATAACATTGGTTGAGGGTAAGACGGTGGGTCCAAGTCCCATCGCACTATGAAGATAAGACATCAGGTTTAAGGCCTGGTGCACCATGATGATAAGAGCTGGGTTTGAGTCCCAATTCATTATAAACTAACATGCTTTTATATGGGTAAGGCAGTGGGTTTGAGTCCCAATGCACCATATTAATAATATAATAATGACTAATGAAAAATAATATATTTTTCATGAAAAAGCATGAAGCTTGTCCCACTTGATTTGCTCCATTCTTGAAGTGAATGTGATAGCGATGCATAATAAATCTAAATGAAGACAAGTGGTTGACTAATGAACGTGGGCGTGCCAAAGACTAAAATAATAATAGTCATCATTATGATAATTATAAAAAGGAGAACAATAAGGGTTCTCAAAATAATCCTTAAAAGGTGAAGGAAATGTGTATCAATTTGGTGTGTAAATATAAGGCACGTTTAGATGATTATAGTCCATTTTTTTTTATTTTTTAGAGAGGAAGAGAGGAGAGAATCTATTTCTTCCATGTATTCAAGTATATACAATGTGATGCCCAAACCCTCTATTTATAGGAGGAAATGTGTATCAATTTGGTGTGTAAATATAAGGCACGTTTAGACGATTATAGTCCATTTTTTGAAAGAATGCAACTTGTGATAAGCATTGTAAATGCAGACTCATTCCTGAAGTGAGTGTGAAAATATATATGTGATACAAATTATGCACAAGAATGTATTTATGCATGGTTGAATAAATACTACAATTCACCTCTACGAGAGGTTTGAGAGAAAGAAAGATCATGAACATTACTATGTGGTTACACGAATATGTCATTGGTCGTGTACATGTGGTAAGCCAAAAATATTTTGCCATGCCTTATAAAATGTTATTAAAGGCAAAATTAAAGCAAGAAAAGATTTTGCTTATGATGCTTTTGACCATGGCAATTATTATGATAAGATAATTTTCTCTATGGAGGAAAAATTCACCACTTGGATGGTGTTATAAAAGATCTTGTAGTGCAAAATTATTGAAAGCTCCAGAAGAGCGAATTTGTTACTACCCGAATAAATAAAATTATTCATGGCATTGGTGGTAGTAAGTCTCAAAAGAAACATTTTGAGTTTCAAATGTATTAGCCAAAGTGGTTGGCATATTGAGACTATAAATGAAAGGAAGATTGATTATCTTCATATTACTATAACATACCGGGTAAATATGAAAGGTTACCCAATTTTTCTTCTATTTGTACTACATGAGTATAAGCATGATGATGGAATCACATGCCACAAGTAAACTAGAGGTTTACAGAAATAAATATTAGTTGGCATGACTGGTTGGCCATCCCGGTTCAACTATGATGCGAAAAATTTGATTGAGAATTCACATTGGCATATATTGAAGAAATAGAAGATTTTTCAAGAATTCTCTTGTGCTTCTTATTTTTCATGATATACCAGCTAAGGTTGGGATTGAATCTCTTGATTTTTGGAACGAATAAAAGGTGATATATTTACGGGCCCAGTCACCTGCCATGTGGACTATTTATTATTATATAATTTTAATAGATGCATCTATTGTATGGTCACATGTGCGTTTGTTATCAACTTGCACTTTGGTTTTTGCAAGGTTGTTTGCTCAAATTATTAGAGCACAGTTCCAGAATATATATTATGATAATTTATCTTGATAATGCTGGTTTAACTCCAAGTTGATTTAGCAGAAATTGTATGCCTCCACTTATAGCTAAACCATTGGTTATGAGAACAAAACTCCCAAATAAAAATTTGGTATGAGGTGTATTATTTAATATACAACAGCACTTGTACGCATCTAGCCAACAAGTTATGATAAATTCTCCCCATCACAATTGGTTCAGGGTCAGGAACCAAATATTTTCATCTAAAAATATGGATGTACTATATGATTTAATTGTGCCACCACAATGCACAAAGATTGGTCTCAATGAAGGTTGGGGATATGTGTTGGTGATCCCAACATTAGGGGGAGAAAATGAGCAGCTGAAAAAAAAGTAATACATGGAATGAATTATTATGAGTACATTAGATCCTCGTACAAGAAAATATGAACTTGAAGTTCAAGTGATAATTCATTTGCAAATATTTCCATGCGCATTTGCTGACCCAAACTAAATGTCATATTTCAGCTACTAATGCTCCAAATTGAATAAAGTCCATGATGGACATAGTCTATGGAACGCATGAAGCGTAATAGACTAATCGGTTCCAAAGATAAACTCCTTGAAGAAGGAGAGGAGAAATGTTCAAGATGGTGGCAAGTGCTATATAAGAGCACCATGACATAACACTTCATAAGACCTCTTGGGAGAGGCTCAAGTACCTGAAAATAATGAGATCTCGATAAGTTATGTCTTTATTGACTGATGATGGAACCGACGTTAAATGATCGTCAAAAATGTTGTTGATATAATGTGGCGCTCAATAGTATTAACGTTGACGAGGATCTTGAGCTCAAATCTGTCATGGAATTTGGACAGATAAATGATTGGCCAAATAAAAAATATGCAATGAAAATTGACTTCATCTGAAAAATATGAAGTTGGACGAATAGTCCCAACAGCTGAAAGTATAAAGGCTATATGGAGATATTGAAATATGATTAGTATTATATTGCAAAAGAAATCCTTGATATGATTTGTTTATTCTAACAAATATTGTCAAGGTTTTGTTGTTTATGAAAATGCAGGCATTTATTGAAGTCCGTTCTTCAAACAATCTATTTGTATGTGAGGAGTTGTCATATTATCATTTCACAAGATGTGTGACTTTTCTTTGAAGAGAAGATTCCAATAATAGTGAAGAGACTGATGTTTGCTTATCTCAATTGAAAGAAGAATATATTGAAGGAGACAGAATAAATCATATATTTCATCAAAGTTCTTTGTCAGACACGACCTTCAATAGAATGATGAAATAGATGTTCAAGAAATTCGTTCAAGTGATTTGGCGGAATAATTCACCAAGGCATTGCCGATCTCAATATTAGAGAAGTTGTTAGACAAGCTTGGAATTCGTCGTCTCCGAGAAATAAAGTGATATTTTCATCAGGGGGAGGCAAATACGCGCTGTACTCTTTTTCCCTTAGCTAAGGTTTTATCCCACTGGGTTTTCCT
>NW_017674285.1:35490-37926 GCF_001879085.1 Nicotiana attenuata | reverse complement strand
TTAAATTTATCTTAAGTTTATTTAGTTTTGTACGACCGACTGGCGTTTTGCTTTTTAGAACCCTGTTCCCCCAAATAAAACTCTCCTTGCTTGCTTTAACTAACTTACGACCTGCGGGGATGGTTGGTTCGGGGATTTGGAAGAGTTTGGATTGAATTATGCTCATTTGACTCCTTAGGATTTTCTTAAAAGGCTAAGTTTGACTTTGGTCAATATTTTGAGTAAACGGGCTCGGATTTGTATTTTGACGGTTCCAGAGGGTCCGCAAGAAAATATGGGACCTGGGCATATATCCGGAATCGAATTCCGAGGTCCCTAGCCCGAGTAATGAATTTTTATAAGAAATTGTTAAACTGAAATTCTATGGATTTAAAGAAACTAATTAATGATTAATCACGTTGGTATTGGCTCGTATGTTGGTTCCGAAGCCCAGTACTGGTCCAATATAATATCTAAGACTTGCCCGCAAAATTTGGTGTCAATCCGAGTAGTTTAAGGGCGTTTCGGCTCGTTAGAGGAAAATTAAGAACTTGAAGTTCATAAGTTTCATTCAATTGGTTTAGGGGGTGATGCTTAGATTTAGCGTTGTTTCGGGCGTTCCGAAGGTTCGAGTAGGTCCGTTTCATGATTTCAGACTTGTCGGTATGTTCGGGCGGGGCCCGAGAGCCCCGAACGTCAAACGGACGAGGCTCAAGTGAAGTTGAAAAATGTGGGAAGTGATGAAGCTGCTGCTTCTGTCATAACCGCATCTGCGGTTGGTCGGCCGCAGGTGCGGGACTGCAGAAGCGGTCCTTCCCTCGCAGATGCGACCAAGGCTCGCCAAGCCCAAAACCGCAGAAGCGGCCCAAAAGACCGCAGAAGCGCTCCCAGCCGTTTTGGCCTACGTCCGCATATGTGGCCCCTTTCTCGCAGATGCGGGACCGCAAATATAGAAATCGCTGAAGCCGTGAGCTTCATTTAATACGTGTTCCAAACCATTTTTGCCACTTTTCACTCTTCCATTGGCGATTTTGGGAGCTTTTGAGAGAAAACTTCCACCTAGCATCTTGAGGTAAGTTTATCCCACCTATTCTTAGCTTAATACTTGTATCTTAGGTAGATTACACACTAGAATTTAGGTAAAATCAAGGGGTTAGAGCAAAACCTAGGGTTTTAACAAAAGTTAGATTTAACTACGAAATTTGTTATGAAATGGATTAGAAATCGCGTATTATTGATCCTTAGGTCATAGAGAACAACTTCCTTCGAAAAATTTCGGAATCCGGGCACGTGGGCCCGGGTCGGATTTTCGGAAACTTGTGTTAATGATTGGAAACTGCTTAAATAGTTAGAATTAGACTTGTGAGCTTATATTGACTAGTTCCTACCTTATTTAACTAGTTTGGGATCGTTCGGCTCCGAATTGAGGGTTTGATCTCGTTCTTGGTATTTGAAGTGCACTTTGGAGCGAGGTGAGTCTCATTTCTAACCTTGTAAGAGGGAATTGTCCCCATAGGTATAATAATTGAGTAATTTGCTATTAAATGCAGGGGCTACGCACACACTAGGTGACGAGAGTCCGTGCGTAGCTACTATTATGTTAATTGTCCGGGTAGTCTAGGACTCGTATCAAGCTTTATTGTTGTATGTCTCTATATCTTCTTGCTAATGTGACCACTTAGGATATGCTAGAGACTTGGAAAGGAAAATAAGCGAATGTATACACTTGTTGGACACTTGTATGAATTTACTTGGAAATAAATGAGCATTCATGTGTTTTCTTGATATTGGTTGATATTTGTGGATCGGGCCGATTGCCTCGGTAGAAATAGATGCATCTATGGTTCGTGCCATTCGACCCTCTGGCAGTGCATAGTTTATTTTCTGTTGGATCGGGCCGTCGACCTGGGCATAATGTGCGCATGATATCTATGTGAAACCTCATCTATGACTGTCCTGCTAAATATTTGAGATGTGATTGGTTGATTGCAAAAATTGTTCAGAACATGACTTGTTATCTCTTGCAACAAACTATTGATTATCTGTGACTCCCATGCTTAGCATAAAACCTTATTATATTATTTGACCCTAGTGGTATCAAGTCGACCTATCGTCTCTACTTCTTCCAGATTAGACGGGATACTTACTGTGTATATGTTGTTTATGTACTCATACTATGCTTCTGTACTTAATTGTACAGGATCTGAGGCAGGTACATCTGGCTATCAATTTGGTGCGCGCCCCTGATTCATAGTTTGAGACTTCCACGCTGAGCTGCTCCCTTCCTGTGCCGTTCAGCAGCTTGATGGGGTCTTCTTTACTTTTGATGTCTATTCTATCTCGGACAGTAGGATAGTTTTATTCTTTTGTACATTCTACTAGTTGCCCATTACTTGTGACACCAGGTCTTGGCACACACGTTAGTAGACTATTATTTTGGGGTTGTATAACTATTTT
>NW_017674285.1:4460-33778 GCF_001879085.1 Nicotiana attenuata | reverse complement strand
CCTTGGGGTGCACCAGTGTTATTTGTGAAGAAGAAGGATGGGACTGTGCGGATGTGCATTGATTACCGCCAGTTGAACAAAGTCACCATCAAGAACAAGTATCCGTTGCCTCGTATCGATGATTTGTTCGACCAGTTGCAGGGTGCTAGGGTGTTCTCTAAGATCGACTTGAGGTCGGGTTGCCATTAGTTGAAGATTCGGGACTCGGATGTCCCGAAGACTGCATTCCGGACTAGATATGGCCATTATGAGTTTCTGGTGATGTCCTTTGGCTTGACTAATGCACCAACGACATTTATGGACTTGATGAACAGGGTGTTCAGGCCTTATATTGATTCCTTTGTCATCGTCTTCATTGATGACATCTTGATATACTCACGTAGCCTAGGGGAGCACGAGCAACATCTGAGAGTAGTGCTTCAGACCTTGCGAGAGCAGAAGCTATATGCTAAGTTCTCCAAGTGTAAGTTTTGGCTAGAGTCAGTGGAATTCTTGGGGCATATTATGTAAGGAGAGGGTATTAAGGTGGATCCCAAGAAGATTGAGGCAGTTCAGAGTTGGCCACGCCCTACTTCAGCGACCGAGATCAGGAGTTTCCTAGGGTTAGCAGGTTATTACAGGCGATTCGTGCAGGGCTTTTCATCTATTGTATCACCTCTGACTAGATTGACCTAGAAGGGTGCTCCCTTCCATTGGTCCGATGATTGTGAGGCGAGCTTTCAGAAGCTCAAGACAGCCTTGACTGCAACACTAGTTCTTGTGTTTCCTTCCGGTTTAGGGATGTATACGGTATATTGCGACGCTTCGCGCGTTGGCTTGGTTGTGTATTGATGCAGGAGGGGCGAGTTATTGCATATGTCTCCCGTCGGTTGAAGATTCATGAGAAAAATTATCCTGTGCACGATCTGGAGTTGGAGGCGATTGTTAATGCTCTTAAGATATGGAGGCACTACCTGTATGGGGTGTCATGCGAGGTTTATACTGATCATCGCAGCTTGCCGCATTTGTTCAAGCGGAGGGTTAATTTGAGGCAGTGCAGGTGGCTTGAGTTACTGAAGGATTATGACATCACCATTCTTTATCATCTGGACAAGGCAAATATGGTCGCGGATGCCTTAAGAAGAAAGGCAGAGAGTATGGGTAGCTTGGCATTCATTCCAGTAGAGGAGAGGCCACTAGCTTTGGACATTCAGTCCTTGGCTAATAGACTTGTGAGGTTGGACATTTCGGAGCTCAGCCGGGTTATTGCATGTGTGGTTGCTCAATCTTCATTATTGGGGCGGATAAAGGCCTGGCAGTTTGATGATCCACATCTGGCGGTTCTCAGAGAGACGGTGCTTCAGGGAGGTGCCAAGGAGGTTTCTATTGGCGAGGAGGGTGTCCTGCTGCTCTAGGGTCATCTATGTGTTCCTAATGTTGATGGTCTGAGGGAGAGGATACTAGAGGAGGCACAAAGTTCGCGGTATTCTATTCATTCGGGAGCTATGAAGATGTATTGTGACTTGAGGCAGCATTATTGGTGGCGGAGGATAAAGAAAGACATAGTGGAGTATGTGGCTAGGTGTTTGAATTGCCAGCAGGTCAAGTATGAACATCAGAGGCCGGGTGGCCTACTTCAGCAGATGCCTATACCAGAGTGGAAGTGGGAGCGCATTACCATGGATTTCGTAGTTGGGTTGCCGCGGACTTTGCGGAAGTTTGATTCAGTATGGGTCATTGTTGATAGGTTGACCAAGTTGGCCCACTTTATTCCAGTGGCGACTACTTATACAACAGAGAGGTATGCTCAGATTTACATTCAGCAGATAGTCCGGTTGCACGGTGTACCTGTTTCCATCATATCAGATAGAGGCCCTCAATTCACTTCCCATTCCTGGAGAGCTATTTAGAGTGAGTTGGGGACCCGTGTAGAGCTTAGCACAGCATTCCATCCTCAGACCGACGGGCAGTCGGAGCCGATAATTCAGATCTTGGAGGACATGCTTAGAGCATATGTGATTGACTTTGGGGGTCAGTGGGATCAGTTCTTGCCCTTGGCGGAGTTTGTGTACAACAACAACTATCAGTCCAGCATTGAGATGGCCCCATTTAAGGCTTTATATGGTCGGTAGTGTCGTTCTCCTATCGGGTGGTTTGAGCTAGGTGAGGCTAAGTTATACGGTATAGATTTGGTGCAAGATGCCTTGGACAAGGTAAAGTTGATTTAGGAGAGGCTTCGCACGGCTCAGTCCAGACAGAAGAGTTATGCGGATCAGAAGGCGCGTGATGTATCATTCATGGTTGGCGAGAAGGTTCTCTTGAAAGTCTCGCCAATGAAGGGTATTATGAGATTCGGCAAGAAAGGCAAGTTGAGCCCAAGGTTTACTGGCCCTTTTGAAGTGTTGAGGCGAGTTGGGGAGATTGCTTACGAGCTTGCTTTACCCCCCAGCTTATCGGGAGTTCATCAAGTTTTTTATGTATCAATGCTTCGGAAGTATCATGCCGACTTGTCCCACGTGTTAGACTTCAATACTATTCAGCTGGATGAGAGTTTAGGTTATGAGGAGGAGTCAGTTGCCATTATTGATAGAATTCGCCAGTTGAGGTCCAAGAGGATTTCTGCGGTGAGGGTCCAGTGGAGGGGCCAACTAGTTGAGGAGGCGACCTGGGAGTCCGAGGAGGACATGCGGAGCAGATACCCTCATTTATTCAGCACCTCAGGTACTTTTCTATGTCTGTTCGATGACGAACGTTTGTTTAAGAGGCGGAGGATGTAACGACCCGATCGGTCGTTTTGCTTTTTAGAACTTCGTTCCCCCAAATAAAACTCTCCGTGCTTGCTTTAACTAATTTACGACCTGCAGGGATGGTTGGTTCGGGATTTGGAAGAGTTTGGATTGAATTATGCTCATTTGACTCCTTAGAATTTTCTTAAAAGGCTAAGTTTGACTTTGGTCAACATTTTGAGCAAACGGGCTCGGATTCATGTTTTGACGGTTCCAGAGGGTCCGCAAGAAAATATGGGACCTGGGCGTATGCCCGAAATCGAATTCCGAGGTCCCTAGCCCGAGTAATGAATTTTCATTAAAAATTGTTAAACTGAAATTCTATGGATTTAAAGAAACTAATTAATGATTAATCATGTTGGTATCGGGCTCGTATGTTGGTTCCGAAGCCCAGTACAGGTCCAATATAATATTTAAGACTTGCCCGCAAAATTTGGTGTCAATCCGAGTAGTTTAAGGGTGTTTCGGCTCGTTAGAGGAAAATTAAGAACTTGAAGTTCATAAGTTTCATTCAATTGGTTTAGGGGGTGATTCTTAGATTTAGCATTGTTTCGGGCGTTCTGAAGGTTCGAGTAGGTCCGTTTCATGATTTCAGACTTGTCGGTATGTTCGGGCGGGGCCCGGGAGCCCCGAACGTCAAACGGACGAGGCTCAAGTGAAGTTGAAAAATGTGGGAAGTGCTGAAGCTACTGCTTCTGTCATAACCGCATCTGCGGTTGGTCGGCCGCAGGTGCGGGGCCGCAGTGAGCTTCATTTAATACGGGTTCCAAACCATTTTTGCCACTTTTCACTCTTCCATTGGCGATTTTGGGAGCTTTTGAGAGAAGACTTCCACCTAGCATCTTGAGGTAAGTTTATCCCACCTATTCTTAGCTTAATACTTGTATCTTAGGTAGATTAAACACTAGAATTTAGGTAAAATCAAGGGGTTAGAGCAAAACCTAGGGTTTTAACAAAAGTTAGATTTAACTACGAAATTTGTTATGAAATGGATTAGAAATCGTGTATTATTGATCCTTAGGTTATAGAGAACAACTTCCTTCGAAAAATTTCGAAATCCGGGCACGTGGGCCCGGGGTCGGATTTTAGGAAACTTGTGTTAATGATTGGGAATTTGCTTAAATAGTTAGAATTTGACCTTGTGAGCTTATATTGACTAGTTCCTACCTTATTTAACTAGTTTGGGATCGTTCGGCTCCGAATTGAGGGATTGAGCTCGTTCTTGGTATTTGAAGTGCACTTTGGAGCGAGGTGAGTCTCATTTCTAACCTTGTAAGAGGGAATTGTCCCCATAGGTACTATAATTTAGTAATTTGCTATTAAATGCGGGGGCTACGTATGCACTAGGTGACGAGAGTCCGTGGGTAGCTACTATTATGTTAATTGTCCAGGTAGTCTAGGACTCGTATCATGTTTTATTGGTGTATGTCTCTATATCTTCTTGCTAATGTGATCACTTAGGATATGCTAGAGACTTGGAAAGGAAAATAAGCGAATGTATACACTTGTTGGACACTTGTATGAATTTACTTGAAAATAAATGAACATTCATGTGTTTTCTGGATATTGGTTGATATTTGTGGATCGGGCCGATCGCCTCGGTAGAAATAGATGCATCTATGGTTCGTGCCATTCGACCCTCCAGCAGTGCACAATTTATTGTCTGTTGGATCGGGCCGTCGACCTCGGTATAATGTGCACATGATATCTATGTGAAACCTCATCTATGACTGTCTTGCTAAATATTTGAGATGTGATTGGTTGACTGCAAAAATTGTTCAGAACATGACTTGTTATCTCTTGCTACAAACTGTTGATTATCTATGACTCCCATGTGTATTGGGGAAAATTATATTTATGTATATGGTGACGTGTCATGACGTATAGATTGGTCAAACAATCAAAGAAATAAGGTTGGTTAACAGATACGAGCAACAACAGACACGAGCAACAATAGATACGAGCAAGTTAAATGAAGAAGGCACGAGCAGTCATACAAATAATTCAACGCTCGTACCTATTCAAGACATTCAAGGGTCAAAGATCGAGAAGAGACAAAGGAATGAATCTGACAGCAAAAAAGAGCCCAGATACAGCATTTAATGAGTATTAAAAACTAGAAACGTTAGAGAATATGTATTTAATGTATATGATGCATAACGTAACATTTAAGGTCATTAATTACCCATAATTGTCTTATTATGACAAAGGAAAAATCTGTATTCCCAAAACAGCTATAAAAGGGAAAGTCACAAACAACTATGGGGACACGAAAAACACTACTGGAATATACTTTGTTTTATTTGCTTTCTGATTATATTATTCAAAATCTCTTTCTTATATACTTTTCCGATTATCAGTAACCCGAGTTCTTCTAAATTCAAGCTTTGACCTAAAATCTAATTTTTGGTTAAACACCATGCTTAGCATAAAACCTTATTATATTATTTGACCCTAGTGGTATCAAATAGACCTCTCGTCTCTACTTCTTCAAGATAAGACGGGATACTTACTGGGTACATGTTGTTTATGTACTCATACTACGCTTCTGTACTTAATTGTACAGGATCTGAGGCAGGTACATCTGGCTATCAATTTGGTGCACGCCCCTGATTCATAGTAGACTTCCACGCTGAGCTGCTCCCTTCCTGTGCCGTTTAGCAGCTTGATGGGGTCTTCTTTACTTTTGCTGTCTATTCTATCTCGAACAGTAGGATAGTTTTATTCTTTTGTACATTCTACTAGTTGCCCACTACTTGTGACACCAGGTCTTGGCACACACGTTAGTAGACTATTATTTTGGGGTTGTATAACTATTTTGGCACATTATTGTTCATCTCTGATTTGACTTGAGCTTTATGAATTGATGTACTTATTTTTGGTAAAAGTAAAAATGAAAAATTAATTACATTTTCCGCGTTGACTTGCCTGATTATAGTGTTGGGCGCCATCACGATCTATTTTTGAAAATGAGTCGTGACAATTTTAGTATAAATATAGAATCTTTTAGGAATTTGTTGTATAATCAATCTTCGTTTTCAATCTTATATACGAAGTTCCACCTCTTTTGTTATTCTTATTTATGTTATGACGAATATTCACTTTTTGGCCAATGGTGGAAGGAGCAACAAGAATTTTTTTTACACTCCTCCAGGAGATAGCTCCTCCGGCAAGCAAATAGATGTTGCCCGAAGTAGTTTTCATGCTATCTTGACATCCAGCAAAGTCAGCGTCTGAATGTCCAAGGATTTCTAATTTATTTGACTTTTTGTATGTGAGCACGTGATCTTTTGTTCTCTGTAGATATCGCATGACTCGTTTGGCTTGAATTAAATCATGCGCAATTCATGTCGAGGTCGTACGACCCGATCAAACATATAAATATAAATTGTGCATTGCCGATGGTCGAACGACACGAACCATAGATGCATCTATTAACCTGCCAAGGCAAGCGGTCCGCTCCCATGAGAGTAGTGAAAATTTACCCCGCTCGCGCAATATAACTGCGACCCGATTACACATATATTTCATAAGTTCCTTCGTTTATTGAGTTAACTTTAGGATCAATCCTCATCATTTTCAAGAGTTTACACTTTTATTTAGAACTCAAACACATTTCTATATAATATTTATGTGAGTTTTGCAAAATATTAATAATCATTGAATATAGGGTACACGCCAACGCGCGTACCCTAAGACTAGTATCATTAAAAAAAGTCAAACGTAACAATAAGAAGTGCTAAATCCAATAAATTTTATCCAACATTGAATCCATCCCATTATTTGTAAGTCAGCCAATATTTTTTATTTTGACTTTTTGCAGACGGTTTTTCAATTTAATACTAAATGTCTTAATCTAGCTTCTACGTATGCAGAATTTCATTATAAAAACTAGAATGATAAAATAATTAAATACAAAATTGGATATTCTACGTCAAGCTCCATCATTCATTTTGGAACCGAAAAGTTAAAAATCAATATTTCCTCTAGGACAGGAAATAATGTTGGAATGGTATTAATATGTAGTACTTATCATGACATTTGGAGACTATCTCAACTATATATATTGACAAACAGCAAAACAACTATCCCAACATTCCTGCCTCTGAAAGAATTACAAAGAGAAGGAAAGCTGAAACTGAAGCTATTTTAGCTTGAAAAGACAGAACATTTTAGTGCTTAGCCATTTTCAAGATGGGAGAAGAATCTGTAGACATGAAGTTGGAAATAGAGAAGACGAAGGTGCCACCACCACTACCAGAAATCTGGGAATTACCGACCAAAATTGCGACCAAAGTTGGTCGGCCAAAAAAAGCGACCAAAGTTGGTCACTAAATTGGAGAAAAGTATTAAATAATTATTTTAAATAACTTACCGACCAAGGTTGGTCGGTAAAGTGGTCAACATGTTGACCGGGCTGGTCAAACTTGCTTGGTTAAAGAAATATTGAAATTAGCGACCAACTTTGGTCGCTAATGTGGGACCCAGTTATAACATTGTAGTAATTATATTATTTAAAATATTTTATAAAATATAAATAAATATTATTTAAAATTGGCGACCAAAGTTGGTCGGTTATGAAAGGGGAAGCAAGTAGCGACCAACTTTGGTCGCTAATTTGGTACCCAGTGTCGATGCCCCCTTTTTCTAAAGGCGAAATCGGGTTTACGATATTTGGGCGGACAACTCTATTCCTTTTGGGAATTTGGGTTTTGAGATTTAGAAGAGTCGCCACCTAATGATTGAGTGCATTAGGAGACCAAGGAGTAAAAAAAAGAAATGAACCAGAGAACGGGTAAGGGCTTGATATTATCCCAGGGGGAAGGTGTTAGGCACCCCCCAAGATCCACTAGTGTAGTTCCCGGCCATGCTACAATTTGTGACTTTAAAGAGAATAAACATACAAGACAACTTCACATAACGATTACAAGTAGGATTGTATAATAGTTAAATAAGCATGCTGAAGTTAGGGAATAGATGGTTTCATGTTCGTTTAAAAGAATGTATAAGTGCAGAAAAATAAGGGTCAAGTAACGAATGCAAACAATCAGACAAAGAAGTAAAATGGGCGGAAGTTTAAAAAAGAAAACAGTGCTGGAAATTCCAAAGAGGTTTGAATTAAAGTGAAATATAAAGTTTAAAGAACTGGAAAACTGACGTAAGCACATATGGAGGGAGGGGGGATCCTAGGTTTATAAATAACATGGATCATCCACGCAACACCTGGTAACCAATTATACGCGTGGTGTTATCACATGATCATCATCTCCATGTCTACCCTTTCCCACCCCGTTTAAGGTATTAAAGCGCGGAATAGTGTCGTTGCTTATTGCATGCTATTACCCATCCCGATCCTATCAGTCTCGGAGGCATTGAGACTATTAATCCTAAAAGGGAAGGGAATTGGGGCTTTTCAGAGTTTAAAAGGATAAAAAGTCTAAGGCGACAAATAAGAACACATAAGCAGTTAGGGGAAGAGCAAATAGCAATTAAGGCTCAAATAGGCCTCCTCACTTAAAAGAGCAGATTGTATAGCATGACTTCAAATACTGGTTATGGTCTGAATTAAATTTAAAAGCGTTAGGACAGGCTGATTTATCACATATTTCTCAGATGAGGAGTCCGAATTAGCCTTGTCTGGTTGTGGTTATCAAAGCTGACACAGTTAATTAATTACCTAATGGTTTGCCTAAGTGAGACCTATAGGCATGGTATCTAACAGAGTGTACTGATTTTACTGAAAGGGATCACTAGTGTTATAAACAAAAGATCTGCAGGTTTTTAAACGACCTTATGACTGGTTTCAGACTCGAAGCCGATTCAGTTGATTATTCCGATAGGCATGTTTTCTAAGCGTTATTGGTTTTAAAACGATTACAGAGATGCAAGAGTCCTATAGGCACGGTCTCTAGAATGCAATTGATTATTATTAAGCCTACGATTGTTTGCCTAATGACATGTATATGCAGAAGTGCAGGAAACTTATAGGCATGAGTTCTAGAATGAGAATACAGAAATAACCTATAGGCATGATTTCTAGAATGAGAATGCAGAAATAAATAACCTATAGGCATGTTTTCTAAGATGAGAATGCAGAAATAAATAACCTATAGGCATGTTTTCTAAGATGAGAATGCAGAAATAAATAACCTATAGGCATGTTTTCTACCTTTTTTCATACATTCATCCCCATCCCTTTCCACTAACCATCCCCAATAGTTATTACAAATTATTACAGACCCGAATGAATCAAAAGAAAGAAAAGTAAAATTACATCAGAAGTTCCAGCTACAACCAAACAGCCTAATTTAGACTCAAAGTCCAACAATATGAGATAAACCAACTTCCAGGATCAGATTTCCAAAAGCCTTTCTCATCCTTTGGGTGTGTCAAAGTTCCAAGGAGCTTCATGAACTCCAGGCAATGCTTACACCCAATTACATTGCAGAATTAAGATTATGGTGCAGTGTGGAAGGGCCAGCCCTCAAATGTCCCAGTTCAGAGGGAACTCAAGGTCCCAAAGCAAGGCTCATAGGAGGGGGGCAGAACTTAGAGTCTAAGAGTAAGTATAGGTGCATAGAGAGTGAATTAGGAAGGCCATGGCAGGCTGGTGGTCATGCCCAGCAATTGGGAATGCTGGCACACCCCTGACCAGCCTGTTAGCCACATCTTAGGAGTTAGGATCTATTGAAGATCAAGTTCAGGCCTGAGCAGTAACTTGGATACTGCCAGGCCAAAACTTTAACTCAGACACATAGAGGAAGATAGGGGGTGGGGATTCACAATAGAAACAAATGCAGGGAAAGAACATACACAATCTACTCACTGAACATGCACAGTAAAGTGAACAAGAATGTTGAAACTATAAAGTAGACACATAGAAGTGAGGCAAAAAATTAAATCAGAACATACCAGTTTCAGAAGAAATAAGTAAAAAACAGTAGTCTTGAAAAGCCAAATTGCAAGCAAAGCAGTTCCAAAAGATCCCAAGCAAAGCAGAGTATTGAGTTCAAAACAGAGTTGCAAGTGTGCCAGTATTTTAAAGACTAGTGGTGTGAGGGTTGTGTGAAGAAAGAAGTCGTACGATGTTCTGGTAAGATGCAAGGTAAGGTCCCTTTTATAGTGCAGAAAGCAAGCAAAAAAGGCAAGGAAATATTATTTAAATCAGTCTCCCTTTGGTTAAGGGATTCTGATTCCAACGGGTAAAAACCAGTTAAGGAAAGAAGTTTTACTTATAACCTTTCAAAGTAGCACAAAAGGGGTAAATACATAGAACTTATTTAAGGAAAACAATCCACAGTACACGGTTTGTGCCAAATATGGAAAGGGAATCAATCAAACAGTCCTGACACCAAAATTACAAGTTCAATTTGACTGAATCAAGTCAAGAAAGGTAAAGGAGATTCAATCGAAGAAAAATCAATGACAATCCATCAGCCTTATTAAAGGGATTTCAGAATCAGTCACTTAGATGGTGAAGACCTTTTTGAAAGAGGGATTCTCTCATATATAAAGCATACCGATCAATCAAAAGGAACTATCAAGTTATTTAGGAAAAAGAGTCTATCATTGAAAGCCTTAGAGTCACAAGCAAAAAGAGATTCAAGTTCAGTGCCAGACTCATTGTGAGTCTGAAAGCCTAGGGTCCCAACGTGGAATCCTAATACCATTTACCCAAAGAAAACCCCCAAATCCTAGGGTTTAAAATTGAGTTAGACAATAGATGTGAGAAAACAGGTCTTTGAAAGAGGCTCAGAAGTCTTTTCCAAAGACTTAACGAGAGACGAACACACACGATAGAAAGAACACTGATTCAAAGTCATGAGAACATGCTTGAGAAAACTTGGAATTTAAACAAGTTTCAAAAGAAAGAGATGATACGAGTCTTAGATGAAGTGGCGATATTTTAGCCGTGCAAAATTTAAATGAAGTGGCGATATTTCAGCCGATGCGGAATGTAAATACAAATGGCGATCTTTCAGCCGATGCAGGACGAAGTGGCGATATTTCAGCCGATGCGAAATTTAAATGAAGTGCGATATTTCACCCGATGCGGAATGTAAATACAAATGGCGAATCTTCAGCCGACGCGGGACGAAGTGGCGATATTTCAGCCGATGCAAAATTTAAATGAAGTGGCGATATTTCAGCCGATGCGGAATTTAAATAAGGGTGGCGATATTTCAGCCACGCAAATGGAGGTAGAGCTTAACCTCGGAAGGCAGAATGGTAGCCTTATGCAATGCAAGAAAATGCAGATGGAGACAGAGCTTAGTCTCGGAAGGCAGAATAGTAGCCTTATGCAATGCAGAAAATGCAGGTGGAGGTAGAGCTTAACCTCGGAAGGCAGAATAGTAGCCTTATGCAATGCAGAAAATGCAGATGGAGACAGAGCTTAGTCTCGGAAGGTAGAATAGTAGCCTTATGGAATGCAAAAAATGCAGGTCGAGGTAGAGCTTAGTCTCGGAAGGCAGAATAGTAGCCTTATGCAATGCAGAAAATGCAGATGGAGACAGAGCTTAGTCTCGGAAGGCAGAATAGTAGCCTTATGAAATACAAAAAATGCAGGTGGAGGTAGAGCTTAACCTCGGAAGGCAGAATAGTAGCCTTATGCAATGCAGAAAATAAAAGACGAATGGTAGTAAAATCTCTTAGCTAATAGCTGATCGCGATATTGTGGTTGCTGGGGATATCATGTATGGATAGCAATTGTGAGTAGGTCTGAAGGTTGATTTGTGACTTGGGTACCAGCATCCAAAGAAAAATCGTGAGTTTTGTAGAACTGGGAGGTTAGTTTGTATTCCCCATGGACTTCGCTTGTCCTGCTTGGCGTTGTGTATCGTTGGGGTAGCGTTGCTAAACAAAGCAATTTGATAATAGTCATGCATGACTTAGTAAAAAATGTAACGTAAATACATAATTGAAAATAGTTTTCTTTAGATGAACCGACGACTACGATGCGGTTCAAGACATTGCAACCTCTCTCGCTCCGGAATTTTGAGGGTCCTCCTCAAAATTCTGCCCCAGTTTCCAATATCGGGGGTGATGAAAATTTTATTGAATTATGACCGAACCCATAAGGCTGCCTACGTATCCCCTCTTAAACGGGAATCAGGTCAGGCGTAGTTCAAATTACATAATGATATCATAAATGGTTACACATAGTATCGCTTGACTGCATCTGAATTGATTGGTTTTGTCCAAACTTCTCCGTCCATTTCTGCGAGTATGAGGGCTCCCCCTGTTAGAACCCGGTGAACCATGTACGGACCCTGCCAGTTGGGAGAGAATTTCCCATTGGCCTCATCTTGATGTGGAAAAATCTTCTTTAATACCAGCTGTCCTGGTGTGAATTGTCTTGGCTTGACTCTTTTGTTGAAGGCTCTGGACATTCTGTTCTGATAAAGTTGACCATGACAAACTGCATTCATTCTTTTTCCATCTATGAGGGCTAGCTGCTCGTAGCGACTCTTTACCCATTCTGCATCGTCAAGTTCTACTTCCTGTATGATCCTCAGGGAAGGAATTTCTACCTCGGCGGGAATGACCGCCTCTGTACCATAAACCAACGTATAGGGAGTTGCCCCGGT
This sequence comes from Nicotiana attenuata, assembly GCF_001879085.1. NCBI lineage: Eukaryota > Viridiplantae > Streptophyta > Magnoliopsida > Solanales > Solanaceae > Nicotiana > Nicotiana attenuata. The sequence continues at coordinate 21,423 of NW_017674285.1, read as the reverse complement.
CGATGTGCAAATTGTGGTACGGCACCCCCAACAAAGCAAATGATAACTTCTCATGCCACTGCTTATGCTTCTCTATCATTTTCCTTAGTATCTTCTTGATATTCTTGTTGGCGGCTTCTACAGCTCCATTCATCTGCGGTCTATAAGCTGTGGAATTCTTGTGTTTGATCTTGAATGTTTCACATATTGCTTTCATCAGGTCACTGTTGAGATTGGAACCATTATCGGTAATGATTGACTCTGGGATGCCGAACTGACAAATAATACGGTCGCGGACAAAGTCTGCCATGACTTTCTTGGTCACTGCTTTGTAAGATGCTGCTTCAACCTATTTGGTGAAATAATCAATTGCTACTAGGATAAACCTGTGCCCGTTTGATGCGGCAGGTTCAGTTGGTCCGATAACATCCATTCCCTAGCGGCGAACGGCCATGGCGAGCTCGTTGCAGTAAGCTCATTTGAAGGCACCTTTATCATGTCTGCATGTATCTGACAATGATGGCACTTTCGGACATACTGGATGCAGTCCATCTCCATAGTCATCCAAAAATAACCTGCTCGGAGTATTTTCTTGGCTAAGACAAAGCCGTTCATATGTGGACCGCAAGTCCCTGCCTGAATTTCCTCCAATAGCCCGGATGCTTCCTTTGCTTCAACATACCTTAACAACTCTGGAGTCCTTCTATACAAGATTCCTCCACTGTGAAAGAAGTGATTGGATAACCTTCGAAATGTGCGCTTATGAGTAGCGTTTGCAAGTTCTGGGTATTCTCCTGTTGCCAAATATTCCTTGATATCATGAAACCAAGGTTTTCCATCTGCTTCTTCCTCGACACGAGCACAGTAAGCTGGCTGATCGTGAATCTTCACCGGAATGGGATCTATGAAGTTCTTATCTGGATGCTGAATCATAGATGCTAAGGTAGCCAATGCGTCGGCAAACTTATTCTGTACTCTGGGGACATGCTGGAACTCCGTCTTTGTGTATCTCTTCCTTAACTCCTCTACATGATGCAGATAGGGGAGTATCTTGGAATTCTTGGTTGCCCATTCTTCTCGGACCTGATGTATGAGCAAGTATGATCCCCGATCACTAGCAGTTCCTGAATGTTCATGTCAATGGCCAGCTTGAGCCCTAAGATGTAGGCTTCGTACTCGACCATGTTGTTGGTGCACGGGAACCTGAGCTTGGCAGACACCGGATAATGCTGGCCAATTTCTGATACTAGGACTGCTCCTATGCCAACTCCATTGAAGTTTGCTGCTCCGTCGAAAAACATTCTCCAACCATCATAGGATTCTGCAATGTCTTCTCCTATGAAGGATACCTCCTCATCAGGAAAATACGTTTTTAGGGGTTCGTATTCTCCGTCCACGCGGTTTTTAGCAAGATGATCTGCCAATGCCTGTCCCTTGATTGCTTTCTGAGTCACATAGACAATGTCAAATTCACTTAACAGGATCTGCCACTTGGCCAGCTTGCCAGTGGGCATGGGCTTTTGAAAGATGTACTTCAGCGGATCCATTCTTGATATGAGATAAATAGTATAGGCACAGAAGTAGTGCCTCAGCTTCTGAGCTACCCAAGTCAGAGCACAACAGGTGCGTTCTAACAGGGAATACCGGGCCTCGTACGGGGTGAACTTCTTGCTGAGATAATAGATGGCCTGCTCCTTCCTCCCTGTTTCATCATGCTGCCCCAGAACACAACCGAATGCTCCATCCAATACTGCAAGGTAGAGCAATAGAGGTCTACCTGGTTTGGGCGAGACCAAAACTGGCAGCGTTGACAGGTATTCCTTGATTCTGTCGAAGGCTTTCTGACAATCATCAGTCCATTTGGTAGCGGCGTCCTTCTTTAACATCTTAAAGATCGGTTCACAAATGACAGTGGACTGAGCTATGAACCGGCTGATGTAGTTAAGTCTCCCCAAGAAACTCATAACCTCTTTCTTGTTCTTTGGTGGTGGCAATTCTTGGATGGCTTTGACTTTTGACGGATCCAGTTCTATTCCTCGGCGACTTACGATGAACCCCAGTAGCTTTCCAGCAGGAACCCCGAATGCACACTTGGTGGGATTCAACTTCAGATTGTACCTTCTCAGTCTGTTGAAGAACTTTCTCAGATCTTCCATGTGGTCAGCGACTCTCTTGGATTTGATGATGAAGTCGTCTACATACACCTCGATCTCTTTGTGTATCATGTCATGGAAAATAGTAGTCATGGCCCTCATGTAGGTGGCCCCGACATTCTTTAACCCAAACGGCATCATCTTGTAACAATACATCCCCCACGGCGTAATGAAAGCCGTTTTCTCCGCGTCTTCCTCATCCATCCATATCTGATGATACCCAGCAAAACAATCAACGAACGACTGCAGTTCATGCTTGGCGCAGTTGTCAATTAGAATGTGTATGTTTGGCAAGGGGAAGTCGTCTTTTGGACTGGCCCGGTTGAGGTCCCGGTAGTCGACACAGACTCTAACCTTCCCGTCCTTCTTCGGTACTGGCACGATGTTGGCTAACCATGTTGGATACTCTACTACCCTGAGAACCTTGGCTTTGACTTGCTTGGTGACTTCTTCCTTGATTTTCAAACTCATGTCGGGTTTGAACTTTCTGAGCTTCTGTTTTACCGGTGGACATGTCGGATCGGTCGGCAGTTTGTGAGCTACAATAGATGTACTGAGACCGGTCATATCATCATACGACCAGGCGAATATGTCCTCATATTCCCTTAGAAATTTCGTGTACTCTTTCTTCTCTGATGGTGACAGATGAACACTGATGCGCGTTTCTTTGACATTCTCTGCATCTCCCAAGTTGACAACCTCAGTTTCGTCTAAGTTAGACTTAGGTCTATTCTCAAAATCCTCAACTTCTTTAACAATCTCTTCTGGTATATCATCTTCTTCGGAGTCTATATCCGTTTGTTGCGTTGTCTCGTTGCATGTCACAATCGTCGGTTCATCAAGATAAGTAATAGCAATGCTGTGTAAAATAAAGTAAATGATAAAAAGTAATAAGAGCAAGATTTATAAGAAACTGAAATGCTTTGATAAATTTCGTAATTGTTTTGAACATTGGAGCTCTTATTTCGAAATTAAAATGCGGAAAGAAAGTCAGCTAGCGAAAAATAAAGATGATGCATGGTGCTTTGTTCAGCCTTGCTACCCCGAAGCTTTCCGGGCCCTGGTGGTTCTGATGGACCAATTGTTGAGGCGTGCTCCTCGGCTCACGGCTTGTATGGAAGGGCCTTCCTCCCCCTCCTCCTCGAAAATGACACAACAGTCCATATTATCATCCTCCAGGAACAAGTTCCTCATTGCTGCTAATGCTTCCTCTTCTTCCGACCCATAAATGACTTCGGCTGGTTGAAAAGTCTGCTCCAGACGGGGTATCGGTTGCTCCAATGGATAGTAAGGGCCGCGCCATGGTGGCGACCAGTCCTTGAGTTCTTCCCAGGTATACTCATACCCCAACCCGAAGGTGGTACCATGCTTCTTGAGCTTAATAGGCTTAGCGATTCCTTGGAGGTTTTTGCCAAGTCCTTTGCCAGGTTCATACCCGCTCCAATTCAGTATGCTTTCAATTCTGTTGTCCCACCATTTGTCTTTGTCGACGGCGTTGACTCGCTCAATGTGGTGGTAGGTTTCTCCGCCTATCTTCCTTCTTCCTCCGATTGCCGGGATGGTCTGACGGCTGTATATGGGATTGCTACCGTCGCCATGAATAATCACCTCTTGGTGATTCCACTCAAACTTCACTGCCTGATGCAGGGTTGATGCTACAGCTCCAGCGGCATGAATCCATGGCCGTCCCAATAGCAAGTTGTAAGATGCTGGGATGTCTATCACTTGAAAGTCAACGTCGAACCAAGTCGGTCCCATTTGCAAACACAAACTGATTTCCCCAATAGTGGACCTTTGGGAACCATCGAAAGCTTTGACATTGATGGCTCCATCCTTGATCTTATGCAGGCTCTTTCCTAATGTTCTGAGAGTCACCAAGGGACAAATGTTGAGGCTGGACCCTCCGTCAATCAGAATTCTGGTGATGAAATAATCCTCGCACTGCACAGTGATGTGCAATGCTTTGTTGTGGCTTAGCCCTTCCGGTGGCAGCTCATCTTCGTGGAAAGTGATTTTGTGACTCTCCAATACTTGCCCTACCATGTTTGCCATTTCTCCTCTAGTTATGTTGCTGGGTACATATGCCTCACTCAGTATCTTCAACAAGGCATTCTTATGTGCATCGGAGCTTTGCAGCAGAGCTAGGATGGAGATCTGTGCCGATGTTTTATTCAGTTGATCAATGACTGAGTACTCCTTTGCTTGTATCTTCCTCCAGAGATCATCGAGCCCAGTTTCGGTAGGCCGTCCAGAGGCCTGCTTACTTGATTCAGCTAAATGTTCCGGAGTATAGACCCTGTCGGTCTTGTCATACCCTGCGCCGTAACTGCTTCTTCGGTTTTGGCTTTTCCTTTTCTCCTTGCCTCGGCTGTGTAATCCCAAGGGATGACCTTCGTATGGAATGGTGCTATGGCTATCATTGCCATTGGGATGGGTACCCTTGCTTTGGAAGGTAACACAGCAACTTCAAATGGCGTAGGTGCCTTTGGGGACCCAAACTTGACCTCAATTGGTCCTGGCGTCTTTGCAGAAGAAGGTGCTTCGAACTCGAGTGGTATGGACATGTTCACTTCAGCGTCTCCAGAAGGCTGGATCTGGACTACAATCGGATTAAGTGTGACTGTTGGTTTCTTTGGCTTGTCACCTTCAGCGATCAATCCGATCGATCCTTTGGGGACCCAATCATCTTCTATCTCAATCATGTGAACACCTCTACCCTTGTGGTCTGGTAGAGGGTTGTTGCGGACATTCGGAGCAGGCATCCTTTGCCACGATGATCTTGTTGTCAATCAGAGCGTGAATCTTATCCTTCAGAGAGCGGCATTCGTCAATGGTATGCCCCTTCATGCTGGAATGGTATGCACAGGTTTTGTTTGGGTTGATCCATTGGGAAGGATTTTCTGGGGTTATAGCAGGGTTAGGGGTGACATAACCAGCAGCTTTAAGCCTTTCATACAGCTGGTCGATTGGTTCGGCAATGGCGGTGTATTGTTTGGGAGGTCTGCGGTCGATGTTTGGTCGGGGTCTAGGGAAATTTTGGCGAGGTGATTGATAGTGAGCTTGTTGGGTGTTGTAGGCTTGGTAGATGTGTGCAGGTTGGGAGTATTTGGGTGAAGTAGGATGATATGCGGGAGGTGGAGATCATTGGTAAGTAGGTGGTGGAGCTTGGTAAGAGGGCAAAAGTGCTTGGTAATTTGAGGTAGGTTGATATGTAGGAGGGGGTATTGGGTAGGTTCGGTATTTTATTGGGGATTTTGTTCTCTGTGCAACCATCACGGCACCCACATCCCTTTTCTTGGATGTGCCACCACACTGTAGAGCCTTGTTGGTAGCCTGTAATGCTTCAAAGTTAGTGACCATACCACTTTTGATACCTTCCTCGATCCTCTCCCCTAGCTTGATGATGTCGAAAAATTTCTGGCCTTCAATCAACATCAACCTTTCGTAGTACTGTGGGTCTTGAGCCCGGACGAAAAACCTGTTCATTTTTTCCTCTTCTAAAGCGGCCTGACCTTAGCGGCTTCTGATCTCCAATAAGTAGCATACTCGCGGAATGTCTCTGTGGGTTTCTTTTTCAAGTTCTGGATGTAGAACACATCTGGCGCATTCTCTGTGTTGAATCTAAACCTGTCCATGAAATCAGACGCCATACATACCCAATTCGACCACTTCTTCGGGTCTTGGCTAATGTACCAAGATAGAGCATCCTCTTTGAGACTCCTCATAAAGAGCTTCATGCGAACCTTTTCATCCTTTCCTACTCCGACCAGTTTATCGCAGTATGTCCTTAAATAAACTCTGGGATCCCCGGTGCCATCGAACATTTCGAACTTGGGAGGTTTGTACCCCTCGGGCAGTTTGACATCTGGTTGGATACAAAGGTGTTCATAATTCAGTCCCTCGATCCCCTTGCTTCCTTCAACACCCTGAACTCGGCTAGTCAGCTTCTTAAGTTCTGCGGCCAGATTCTTGATAAGAGAGTCTTTGTTATCAGACTCAGGTGTGCTCGAGGCGGGCTGAATGGGGTGTGGTATGGTTTCCATATAGATGGGGGTGTTGTGGTGATGATTATTTGTGGAGTTTAGTGGTTCAGGGATGAGCAGTGGGGTGTTGCTTGAAGTGTGGCATGTGTTGCAGTGGTGATGGGGAGTGGATTGGTTTTGTGGTTTCGGGATATTTTGAGGAGGTGTGGGATTTTGAGTGTTGGAGAAGTTGACATCTGGGGTAGTGAGGGAAAATGACAAGCTTGCCAAGTTCCGAACTTGGTCCAGTTCTTCCTGAAATTTCAATAACTACTATTCGAGCTGGGAGGCACTTTCCTTGGAAACCTGAATACCCTGAGAAGTTTCTACCCTTTCAACTGAACTCTCCTTTATGATGTCGCTCAAATCTTCCATTTTTCCCTTGTTCTTGTTTCTGATAGGACTCGGAGGAGGAGGAGGTGGAGGACCCTTGGATCTTGTGGAATATGATGACGATGCCAGAGTGCACGAACTAACCTTTGGGGAAGGGGGAATAAAACGAAAAGTAAAAAAAAAGGTAACAAGTTAGTGTGGACCGTGAGGAGAAAAACATTGCAATATTTAAACACATAGTGCAAGAATATAGATCGTGTCCTAATTTGGGTGCCTCGTTGCGCCCGAGGTAGGCCTAGCGACAAGTTGATTTGGAGAACTTATAATGCTAAATGCCTCATTTTATTGATAAAAATAAGACGAATACCACAACGACACTAAAATTGCGGAAAATAAAAATATCACTAATGGCCATTGGCCTTATTACATTTAAAGCAGAAAGAAAAGATCCTAACTACTTGGTCCCAGAAGGACCTTCCCCAGACTCGGCATCTTTAGCTCCATCGAACAACTTCACTAGCTCACGTAGTCCCAGCAGCAAATATGCTCTAGCCAAGTGTCCTCCTTCGTTTCCTTAAGCATTATGGCAGTTTTCAATCCTTTGGATGAACTACTTTTCCAACTCTACTAAACCCCGCTCCAAATACCCCAGTCGCTTGTTGGCGCTGACAGCCATATCTTTCCATTCTTCAATCAGCTTTTGATGGGCTTCTTGAATTTCCTGGTGCTCATTTTCGCATTCCCGAATCCTCTTGCACAATTTATTGTACTTAACCTGTACTTCAGCCTTTTCGTCGATAACCCCGTGACCTCGAACAGACCCGGGTTGTCCTAACCAACTATGATCGTCCTCTAACCAACTTGGATAGTATGGAGTATAACCAGCATGGTGCCTGTCTGGTTCTATGGAATCCTTTCCCAGGATGATTTTGTAGTGCCACATATGCTGAGCTTGGCACTTGTATGGACTATCGTCATCTTGAAAGTCGGCCCTGAAGTGACCCATTTTGTCAACCCTTGGTATAACCCGCTTTCTTCCTCTTTCATATTTTCAAACAACTCTACCCACCTTTAGCATCTTCTGGTTGGGCAAACATGTTAGGAATATAGTTCATTCGCCTTGGCCGATGGAAGGCGATATGATCATCCCAGTCTCTGCGTAGAATCTCTTGCCGATATTCACCCCTTTGGAGGTGCTCCATGAGCCAGAGTTGGAGTAGTAAGTTGCAACCCTCAAAGTTTCTGGCCCCTCGTTGACAGTTTTCCAGGGCTCAGTATATCTCAGCAACGATCATAGGTACTATGCTAAAAGTGTGACGACCCAACCTGTCGTCACGTGAATTACCGCCCCATTTTCCCCATTTTCTGCTTCTTTATGCTTCATTATAAGAGCCTTGTGTGAACGAGTTGATTTGGATTGGTTTTAGAAGGAAATGAGACACTTAGTATCTTTAAGGAAGGTTTGTTTTGGAAAAGTCAACCGAATGTTGACTTATGCATTATAGGGCTCGGATGTGAATTCTGGTGTTTCGGTTAGCTTCGGGGGATGATTTGTGACTTAGGAGTGTGACCGGAAGTGATTTTGGAGGTCCGGTGTAGAATTAGGCTTGAATTGGCGAAGTTAGTATTTTGGCGAATTCCGGTTGATAGGTGAGATTTTGATCCGAGGGTCGGAATGGAATTCCGAAGTTGCTGTAGCTTCGTTAGGTGATTTGGGATGTGTGTGCAAAATTTAAGGTCATTCGTAGGTGATTTGGTTGGGTTTTTGATCGAATGCGTATTTCGGAAGTTTTTAAATAACTTAGGCTTGAATTCGATGAGAAATGATGGTTTTAGTGTTGTTTGAGGTGTTTTAATGATTGGAACAAGTTTGAATGATGTTATAAGAGGTGTTGGTATTTTTGGTTGAGGTCCCGGGGGCCTCGGGGTGATTTCGGATGGTTAACGGAAAGTTTTGGTTTGTGAAACTTAAGAAATTACAGCTGTTTCTGGTATTTTCGCTTCTGCGGAAATGGGACCACATAAGCGGTACCGTAGAAGCGAGGGGAGAGCCGCAGAACCGGCAGGGACCGCAAGTGCGGATTTGGTGACCGCATCTGCGGAGTCGCAGATGCGACAAAATGGCCGCAGATGCGGGATTTGGATATCTAATGGGATCTGCAAATGCGGAGCTTGGTCCGCAGAAGCGGAAGCTGCAGACGCGGGAACTCGACCGCAAAAATGGTTATTTCTGCAGAAACGGTTATTTCTGCAGAAGCGGCCTGTTGACCGCAAAAGCGGGAGTCGCAGATGCGACCATGGAGCCGCAGATGCGGAAATGACTGAGCAGTGTTATTAAATTTCATCTTCGCGAAATTTCAAAGGGTTTCATATTTTTACTTCGGACTTGGAGAATTTGGGCGAGTTGGAAGAGAGGAATCAAGGGACTTCTTTGAGGTAAGGATTTCTGAGTATAAAACACAATTCTAAGGTGTTATTACATGAATTTAGACTGAAAAACTAAGGAATTAAGGAGTTAGAATGGAGGTTAGGGCTTGGAACTTAAGAGAGTTAAAATGGGGATTTGAGGGGTCATTTTGGACTCCGATTTTGGTAATCTTTATATGTATAGACTCGTGGTGAGATAAGGAGTTCGTTGATGTTAAATTTTCTAATTTTCGAGAAGTGGGCCCGGGGCTCGGGTTTTGCTAATTTCGAGATTTTTGCTATTTTTCGATTGTTTTCGATTGGGTATTGTTCCATTGGCATATTGTGACGTGTTCGTTGTGGTTTTGATCAGATTCGACGCACGAGGATGTCGATTTGAGAGGCAAGGGCATAGCGAGCTAGGATTTTGGCCGGTTTGAGGCGAGTAATAGATGTAAATGATGTTCTGAGGGTTTGAAACCCCGTATTTGCACATCGTAGTGCTATATTAAGGTGACTTGCACGCCGGGTAGCGAGCGTGGGGTAGAGCACCGTTGGGGATTGTGACTTGGTCCGTCCCGGTAGAATAATATACTGCGTATTTGACTGAAATTCACTTGTTATCATTTTAATTGAGCTGATTGCTATATTTGGGCTTCGTGCCAATTGATTGAATCCTTCAGGGATTGTTATTACTGGTTTCTTACCATTTTTACATATCATTAAACTTAGTCCTAGTATTTAATACTATTTTGCAAACTCATCCACCTTTTCTTAGACTTGAAACTTACTTTATATTTTTAATGAAGTTTGGGCTGAATATTCCTATATTAATGTGCCCGAGGGGCTTATGTAATTTTGGACTGAGTTTGGGATCGGGCTGCGCGCTGCAGCGGGATTTTATTGATATTGATATGAGGCCAAGGGCCTAGTTGATTCCACGAGATGGCTTATTATTGCGCTTGGGCCGTAAGGGGCCCCTCCCGGAGTCTGCACACCCCCATTGAGCGCCGTCGATGATAAATAAATGGAGCGGGCTGCACGCTGCAGCGGGTACTGGAGAGTACCGGTCTATGTGTTACATTGCATATTTTGATTGTCATTTACTTATTTATCTGTTGTGATATTTCTATAATTGTTTTCACTGATTTATTGATTTTATGCTACTGGGTTCAAGTTGCTGTATTTATAGAATTACTCTGTGCCTATTCAGAATTTCTTATTCTCAGCCTTTATTTATGTTTATTACTCACTGGGTCGGAGTACTCACATTACTCCCTGCACCTTGCGTGCAGATCCAGGTACTACTGAGGTTGAGTGAGGACTTCTCTGCCTAGCATCGTATTCGGGAGTTTCAAGGTAGCTGCATTCGACGTTCGTAGTCCTGATCTTCCTTCTATCTTATTTATTTTATTTTCGCATTTCTAGAGAACGATATGTAGCAGGTTGATACTCATGTATTAGAGGCTCAGACTTGTGACACCGGATTCTTCGGGCTGTGTAGTTGTTTTATATTTGGGATTCCCCATGTTTTAACTCTATTTCAGAATTTCATTATTATGACTTAGTAATTTATCCGTGTTGATTAATTCATGAACTGTATAAAAAATGGTTAAGGTTATTAAATTGGTCGGGCTAGCCTAGCAGTGTGTTGGGCGCCATCACGACCGGGGTTGGGGTCGTGACAAGTTGGTATCAGAGCCTAGGTTACTTGGTCTCGCGAGTCATGAGCCGGTTGGTAGAGTCTCGTGGATCGGTACAGAGACGTCTGTACTTATCCTCAGGAGGCTGCCGAACCTTTAGGAAAACTTCACATTCTTGAAACTCTTGTCGTGCGGCTTTGTTGAACTGAGAACTAAACTTCTACTATTCTATTCTCTCACATATGGTGAGGACACGAGCTACCGGACGTGACGGACGACCACCAGTGCCACCTACTAAGGCCGCTAGAGGCCGTGGACGCGGTCGTGGTCGTAGCAGAGGCAGAGCAGTCGGGGCAGCACCTGCTGATCCACCAATTGCCCCAGCTCAGGATCAGGCTCCAGCTGTGGATACTCCAGCAGCACTTGTTCAGGCACCAGTTGTGCCTATCGTGATTCCGGGTCTTCAGGAGACTTTGGCATAGATATTATCAGTCTGCACTGGCCTAGCTCAGGCAATTTCAGCCACCACAGCAGTAGCAACTACTTCACAGGTCCGGGGAGGCAATCATACCCCCGCCGCTCGCACACCTGAGCAGGTGGTACAGGGACTACAGACACCAGAGGCACCTCCAGCTCAGCAGGTTGCACCAGCTCAGGGCTTCGTGGTTCCAGCTATGCTAGACGATGAACAACGTCGACTCGAGAGGTTTGGTAGGCTCCAGCCTCCGACATTCGGTGGTGCTGAGGGCGAGGATGCTCAGGATTTTCTTGAGTCGAGTGGTGTGGCATTTACTACTTTTCAGTTCACGGGGGCTGCTCTTACTTGGTGGGAGGACTTTGAGAGGCGTAGGCCTGCCGGTGCAGCACCTCTGACTTGGCAGCAGTTCTCTGCTCTCTTTCTGGAGAAGTATGTACCTCAGTCCCGCAGGGAGGAGCTGGGTAGGCAGTTTGAATGGTTGACACAGGGGGATATGACAGTGACTCAGTACGAGATGAGGTTTTCACAGTTGGCCCATCATGCTACTTGGATGGTTCGGTCAGATCGTGAGAGGATTAGGAGATTTGTGGATGGCCTTAACTATCATCTTCGTATTCTGATGACTAGAGAGAGAGTATTGGGTGCTACGCTTGAGGAGGTGGTGGATATCGCTCGTGAGATCGAGTCAGTTCGCCGTAGAGAGCGAGATGAGAGGGAGGCTAAGAGGCCTCATGGATCAGGCAGTTACAGTGGTGCTCTTTCGAGGGGCCAGTTCCAGCAGGGTAGAGGTTGTTCTTTCAGGCCTGCTCAGTCGGCCCGCCCAGAGTATCGTGGGGGATCTTCAGGCCGTGGTCATCATGGGCCTCAGCAGGGTCAGTCTTCACTCAGCGCCCTCCCAGCTCAGAGTTCAACTCATGCCCCATCAGTTCAGGGTTCTTCTGCTCCGAGTGCATCTGCTAGTCACTCCGGTGCGAGGGGTTCCCTTCAATCCCCATCTCCAGTACCGGGCAACTGTTATGAGTGCGGAGAGTTTTGTCACTTGAGGAGGCAGTGCCCTCGCCTTCGTGGCAGACAACATCAGCAGAGGAGTCAGCCCTCGACTTCTGCTCCAGTTACTTCATCACCCGCCCAGCTGGCCAAGGGTAGAGATCAGGAAGCCAGGGGTCGTCCCAGAGGTGGAGATCGATCAGGCGGTGGCCAGGCTCGTTTCTACGCTATGCCGGGAAGGACAGATGCCATTGGTTCAGACGCTGTCATTACAGGTATTCTTTCAGTCTGCCACAGAGACGCCTCGGTATTATTTGATCCCGGTTCTACCTATTCCTATGTGTCTTCATATTTTGCTCATCATTTGGGTACGTCCCGAGGGTGTCTTGCTTTACCTGTTCATGTATCTACCCTGGTGGGCGATACTATTGTTGTAGACCATGTGTACTGTTTATGTTTGGTGACTATTGGGGGTCTGGAGACTCGAGTTGATTTACTGCTATTGAGCATGGTGGACTTCGACGTTATTTTGGGCATGGATTGGTTATCTCCGTGTCATGCTATTCTGGACTGTCATGCTAAGACAGTCACTTTGGCTATGCCGGGTGTGCCGCGGATACGAGTGGTCGTGGTGTGACTGATTATATTCCTAGTAGAGTTATTTCTTTCTTGAAGGCCCAGCGTATGGTTGGGAAGGGTTGCCTTTTCTATTTGGCGTTTGTGAGGGATGTTGGAGCTGAGACTCCTAGCATTGATTCTGTTCCAGTTGTGAGGGATTTTCCCGATGTATTTCCTACAGACCTGCCGGGCATGCCGCCGGACAAGGACATTGATTTTGGTATTGACCTGGTGCTGGGCACTCAGCCTATCTCTATTCCGCCATATCGTATGGCACAAGCGGAGTTGAAGGAATTGAAGGAGCAGCTTCAGGAACTCCTAGATAAGGGGTTCATTCGGCCTAGTGTGTCACCTTAGGGTGCGCCAGTCCTGTTTGTGAAGAAGAAAGATGGCACAATGAGAATGTGTATCGATTATAGGCAGTTGAACAAGGTAACAATTAAGAACAAGTATCCCCTGCCTCGCATTAATGATTTGTTTGACCAGCTTCAGGGAGCGAGGGTGTTTTCCAAGATTGATCTTCATTCGGGTTATCACCAGTTGAAGATCAGGGATTCGGATATTCATAAGACTGCATTCAGGAGTAGATATGGTCACTATGAGTTTCTTGTCACGTCTTTCGGGCTGACCAATGCCCCAGCAACGTTCATGCATCTGATGAACAGCGTATTTCGGCCTTATCTGGATTCATTTGTCATAGTGTTCATTGATTATATTCTGGTATACTCGCGTAGTTAGGGGGAGCACGCGCAGCATTTGCGAGTTGTATTGCAGAGATTGAGGGAGGAGAGGCTTTATGCAAAGTTCTCCAAGTGTGAGTTCTGGCTCGGTTCAGTGGCTTTCTTGGGACATGTGGTGTCCAGCGAGGGTATTCAGGTTGACCCGAAGAAGATAGAGGCGGTGCAGAGTTGGCCTAGACCGTCCTTAGCCACAGAGATTCATAGTTTCCTTGGGTTGGTAGGTTATTACCGCCGGTTTGTTCAGGGTTTTTCCTCTATTGCATCGCCTTTGACCAAGTTGACTCAGAAGGGTGTTTCATTTGTATGGTCGGACGAGTGTGAGGAGAGATTTCAGAAGCTCAAGACGGCTTTGACCACAGCTCCAGTATTGGTTTTGCCATCAGCTTTAGGTTCTTATACGGTATATTGTGATGCTTCGCGAGTTGGGATTGGTTGTGTTTTGATGCAGGAGGGTAGAGTTATTGCTTATGCTTCTCATCAGTTGAAGCCCCATGAGCAGAACTACCCCGTTCACGATTTGGAGCTAGCTGCTATAGTTCATGCATGGAAGATTTGGAGGCATTACTTGTATGGCGTATCTTGTGAGGTATTCACTGATCATCGCAGTCTTCAGCATTTGTTCAAGCAAAAGGATCTTAATTTGAGGCAGCGGAGGTGGCTAGAGTTACTTATGGATTATGATATTACTATTCTGTATCACCCGGGGAAGGCCAATGTAGTGGCCGATGCTTTGAGCCGAAAGTCGGTGAATATTGGGAGCTTGGCAATCATTCCAGTTGAGGAGAGGCCATTTGCAGTTGATGTTCAGGCCTTGGCCAACCGATTTGTGAGACTAGATATTTTAGAGCCCAGTCGGGTGTTGGCTCGTGTGGTTTCTTGGTCTTCCTTGTATGACCGCATCAGGGAGTGTCAGTATGATGATCCGCATTTGCTTGTCCTTAAGGACAGGGTTCAGCATGATGATGCCAGGGATGTGACCATTGGGGATGATGGTGTGTTGAGGATGCAAGGCCGGATTTGCGTACCCAATGTGGATGGGCTTCGGGAGTTGATATTGGAGGAGGCCCAAGCTCGCGGTATTCCATTCATCCGGGTGCCGCGAAGATGTATCAGGATCTTAGACAGCACTATTGGTGGCGGAGGATGAAGAGAGATATTGTGGAGTATGTAGCCCGGCGTCTTAATTCTCAGCAGGTGAAATATGAGCATCAGAGACCGGGTGGCTTGCATCAGCAGATGGTTATTGCTGTGTGGAAGTGGGAGAGGATCACTATGTATTTTGTTACCGGACTCCCACGGACCTTGAAGAAATTTGATGCTATTTGGGTAATTGTAGACAGGCTGACCAAGTCCGCGCACTTCAGGAGGATATGCTACGCGCTTGTGTTATTGATTTTGGAGGGTCATGGGATCGGTTTCTACCGCTTGCAGAGTTTGCCTACAACAACAGCTATCAGTCCAGCATTCAGATGGCACCATATGAGGCCTTGTATGGGAGACGGTGTAGATCTCCAGTTGGTTGGTTCGAGCTCGGGGAGGCTATATTGCTAGGGACAACTTTGGTTCAGGATGCATTGGAGAAGGTGAAGGTGATTCAGGAGAGACTCCGTACAGCGCAGTCGAGGCAGAAGAGTTATGCGGACAAGAAGGTCCGAGATGTATCCTATATGATTGGTGAGAAGGTCTTGCTGAAGGTTTCACCCACAAAGGGTGTTATGAGATTCGGAAAGAAAGGGAAATTGAGTCCGCGGTTCATTGGGCCTTTTGAGGTACTTAGGAGGATTGGGGAGGTGGCTTATGAGCTTGCCTTGCCACCTAGCTTGTCGAGCGTGCATCCAGTTTTTCATGTTTTTATGCTCCGGAAGTATATTGGAGACCCGTCCCATGTTTTAGATTTCAGTACAGTTCAGTTGGAGGGTGATTTGACTTATGATGTAGTGCCAGCAGCCATTTTGGATCGTCAGGTTCGGAAGTTGAGGTCAAAGGATGTTGCTTCGGTGAAGGTGCAGTGGAGAGGTCGGCCCGTGGAGGAGGCTACCTGGGAAACCAAGCGGGAAATGCGGAGCAGATATCCTCACCTATTTGAGGCTTCAGGTATGTTTCTTGACTCGCTCGAGGACGAGCGTTTGCTTAAGTTGGGGAGGATGTGATGCCCCGACCCGTCGTCACGTGAGTTACCACCCCGTTTTCCCCATTTTCTGCTTCTTTATGCTTTATTATAAGAGCCTTGTGTGAACGAGTTGATTTAGATTGGTTTTAGAAGGAAATGAGACACTTAGTCTCTTTAAGGAAGGTTTGTTTTGGAAAAGTCAACCGGATGTTGACTTATGCATTAGAGGGCTCGGATGTGAATTCCGGTGTTTCGGTTAGCTTCGGGCGATGATTTGTGACTTAGGAGTGTGACCGAAAGTAATTTTGGAGGTCCGGTGTAGAATTAGGCTTGAATTGGCGAAGTTAGTATTTTGGCGAATTCCGGTTGATAGGTGAGATTTTGATCCAAGGGTCGGAATGGAATTCCGAGAGTTGCTGTAGCTTCGTTAGGTGATTTGGGATGTGTGTGCAAAATTTAAGGTCATTCGGAGGTGATTTTGTTGGGTTTTTGATCGAATGCGTATTTCGGAAGTTTTTAAATAACTTAGGCTTGAATTCGATGAGAAATGATGGTTTTAGTGTTGTTTGAGGTGTCTTAATGATTGGAACAAGTTTGAATGATGTTATAAGAGGTGTTGGTATTTTTGGTTGAGGTCCCGGGGGCCTCGGGGTGATTTCGGATGGTAAACAGAAAGTTTTGATTTGTGAAACTTAAGAAATTGCAGTTGTTTCTGGTATTTTCGCTTCTGCGGAAATGAGACCGCATAAGCGGTACCGTAGAAGCGAGGGGAGAGCCGCAGAAGCGGCAGGGACCGCAAGTGCGGATTTGGTGACCGCATCTGCGGAGTCGCAGATGCGACAAAATGGCCGCAGATGCAGGATTTGGATATCTAATGGGATCTGCAAATGCGGAGCTTGGTCCGCAGAAGCGGAAGCCGCAGACGAGGGAACTCGACCGCAGAAGCGGTTATTTCCGCAGAAGCGGCCTGTTGACCGCAAAAGCGGGAGTCGCAGATGCGACCATGGAGCCGCAGATGCGAAAATGACTGAGCAGTGTTATTAAATTTCATCTTCGCGAAATTTCAAAGGATTTCATATTTTCACTTCGGACTTGGAGAATTTGGGGAGTTGGAAGAGAAAAATCAAGGGACTTCTTTGAGGTAAGGATTTCTGAGTATAAAACACAATTCTAAGGTGTTATTACATGAATTTAGACTGAAAAACTAAGGAATTAAGGAGTTAGAATGGAGGTTAGGGCTTGGAACTTAAGAGAGTTAAAATGGGGATTTGAGGGGTCATTTGGACTCCGATTTTGGTAATCTTTATATGTATAGACTCGTGGCGAGATAAGGAGTTCGTTGATGTTAAATTTTCTAATTTTCGAGAAGTGGGTCCGGGGCTCGGGTTTTGCTAATTTCGAGATTTTTGCTATTTTTCGATTGTTTTCGATTGGGTATTGTTCCATTGGCATATTGTGACGTGTTCGTTGTGGTTTTGATCAGATTCGACGCAC
>NW_017674285.1:0-3518 GCF_001879085.1 Nicotiana attenuata | reverse complement strand
CAGCCTCAATTCCATTTCAATTTTAGCCTTAATTTTGGCCCAATCCGCCCCCAAGTCAAAACGACCCAATTTGATTTCTCACCCGACCCCTGACCCAATTGCTAAACCCGCCCGGGGTTCTTTTAAATCCAGGCCATTGATCCTTTTGATCAACGGCCACAAATGATTCTTTCCTTTTTAATTCCACATGACCTAACCCTAATCCCCATTTCTCTTCGACAGCCGCCTTCGAACTCTCTTCTCTCTCAAACGCTCTCAAGCACTCAAACCCTAATCACCTCCCTCGTCTTCTCCGACCATTATCTCGCCGGAGTCCATGGCTTTTCAGGCCATGGACGACCTGTGCTCACCTTCCTTCACCCCTAAACCATGGGTGTTTGAGATTTCGAGGTCTGACCTCGACGGCGTCCGCTCAGATCCCCTGCAGATCTGTGTTCTGTGGTCTTTCCGGCCCCATTCCGACGTATTCGAGCTTTAGAAGCCTAGTCATGGCCATCTCTAACTCAAGACCAGACCTCTTCCAAGCCTTCTCATTGTTTCAGAGAAACCCTAAGGCTATTCGAGGTTCCTTCCTCTTTTATTTACTTAGATCTATGGTGGATCTGTGCTATATTCAAAGTTTTAAAGCTTTTCCCCAATTTTCTTTTCAAAATTAGTCTGTTTCAATTTAGGGTTTTCGGAAAATCTTAAAATGACTTCTGACTTTTCTTCTTCTTCTTTTCTTTGTGTGAATCTGTCTATGCCATGTTCTTATGTTCTTTCCTCGCATGTCTGCTCCTATGTTCTTATGTTTTGCCATATTATGCATGTTCTTCTATTTTTTGTGTTCTGTTCTTTCTTCTACCGGGCTCTATAAGCATGCTTTACATGTCTATCTCGTCTATTTCTTTACTGTATTTTCCTAAGCTTCTAATCCTTGTTTGCCTTTACTGGACTTTTGTTTGAATTCTAAGCAGGTTCCGTCTACTGTTTTTCCTAAACCTGTATCGCTTTTTTCTCTCCTGAACTTGTTTGAGTGCCATGTTTTGCCTAAATGTATTCCCTGTGTTTCAAACTTGTTGCTCTCTCTGTTTGTTTTCTCATAAGTCTCTGAAAGAGACTACTGAGCCTGGTCTATTTGTTGTTTTCTCGTCTATACATCTGATTCGAGTCAGAAACCCTAGTATTTGGGGTTTTTGGCAGGCTTGACTTTGTGTTTGGTCTAGGGTTCCATTCAGAACCCTTGACTCTCTTTCAGGCTCATTCTTAGTCTACGAACCTAACCTTCTTGGTCACTCTGATTTCTTGCTAGTTTTAGGACAACTCTCTTTTGTCTCACATGTCTGTATGCTTTTTATATGACAAATTCTCTTCTTTCAAAAGGCCTTTGGCCAGCTTGTGATTGATTCCGAGTTCCTTTTTAAAAGGTTTTGTACTTTTGATTTTATTTAAATTAAACCCCTTCTCACCTTTTCTGGTTGGATTCATTCACACTAAGATTCGAACCCTGATTTTACTGGCTGTTGATTGATTGTCTTTCCTTGTTCTGCCCAAACAGTGTGCTACTAGACTATTTCCTTAAATAAACTACTGTGTATTTGTCCCTATTACACTGCTTTAGAAAAGATTTTTAAAACGAATCCTTTCCCTATTTATTTTTGCCCGTTTGAATCAAATCCCTTAACCAAAGGGAAACAGCTTGTGATTGATTTCAAAACTATTCTCTTACCTTTTTCTTACTCATCTTCTGTAGCACTAAAGCAGAGTTTTACAGAGGGACTTTTCCTACACACACGAACACAGAACATCATCTGAGTTCACAATTCAATTTCACTTAAAACTCTCTCCTTTGATACTTGTGCTGCTGTGGACTGTGTTTACTTTACTTTCTTCTGCACTTCTTTTGCTTCTCTACCGGTATGTCTCAGTTAGTTTACATGCCTCAACAACAGTGTGTTTAATTCTACCTATTTCCTTCAGCTGATATTTGTTTCCCTCTCCTTTATATTTCTGTATTTAAGTTATGAGTGTAATCAATTGTTTGTTATGAATTTGATACTCTGTGAATCCCCTTTACCCTTTTACCCCTTTGTATGTGAGTTTATTGTTCAGGGCATAGCAGCACCCCAATATTGCTGTCTATGATCCCGAACTGGGTTCATTGAACTCCTTAACTCAATCAATTCCCACTTCCCATTCTCCCCATTATGTGCTTGAGCCTTGACTTAGGTCTGATAGTGTCCTAATCACTATCTAGACCTTTGTCTGACCATCAAAAGGTCTGCTCCTAACTTGTTCATCTAGCAAGTGGTCAGGGGTGTGCCAGCCTACCTTATGGCTAGGTATGACCACCACTTGTCATGGCCCCTTAATTCCCTTTCACTTTGCACTTACTCCTAGCTATAAGTTCTGCCCCTCTCTTGCAAGCCATGCTTTGGGACCCCTGAGCTCCCTCTGAAGTTGGATGCCTGAGGGCTGGCTATTCCATACTGCACCATACTGTTCATAATGGCATCCTGGGTGTAAGCAATGCCTGGAATCCCTGAGGTTCCTTGAAACTTTGAAACACCCTGGATAATGAGAAGGCTTTGGAGATCTGGACCCCGGAGTTGGTTAAATACATATTATTGGACATTAAGATCGAATTAGGCCGCTTGGATCTAGCTGTTAGTTTTTGATGTATTTCTATTATTTCAGTTGATTCATTGGGTTGTAATAACTTGTATAGAACTCGGGGAATCTAGTAAAAGGGTGTGGGAGGGGTTTTACTTTCTTGCATCAATAAAGGGTAGATATCATGACTTTAGGACTTTAATTTTTCTACTAGAAATACTGCACATAAGATGGTTCGATGTTTCTGATTCAAGTCACCTAGATATCATGCCTATAGGGTTAACGTTTAATTATGATATAAGTCATCTAGAAATCCTGCCTATAGGACCTTAACGTTCATGTAATCAGTGCATATAGAAATCATGCCTATAGGGAATGCATATGCATTAGGCAAACTGTAGGGTAATTAAATAATTACCTCTTCTTACCAGTTCTTAACAGACTTTTTTTAATCAGATATAGATATCATAGGATTCCGCATCAAGTTCGTCCGATTCTTCTTAAGCAATAACAATCTGTTAACTGGTCTCTAATGTCTTAATGTTTTCAGCCTCAATCTTTTGACGAAAACTCTTTTGAATCAGTATACATTTGAGTTCTTCAAATCAGCACCTCTTCTGAAATGGTTTCTTTCTAAAATTCTGCCTAAACATTTTCCAACTCAGTTTTGGTCTTCCTGAAATTGTCTTTAAAACAGTTCTGCAGTTTACTCTTTCCGTAAGTAATTCTAACTCTGGAACTCCTTTTATGGTTTATACTCATGATTCTCTTAAAACTTATTTCTAAACTGACTGCAGTCTGTACTTTTCGGCATTAGACTACTTTTCTAGAACCAGTACTTTCTAAATCACTCGCTTAAAATACCTTAAGGTCTGACAATTGGATCCAAGTTGCCTGATGTGGGCTTCCCGTCTAAACGTATGTAT
>NW_017674284.1:97197-102823 GCF_001879085.1 Nicotiana attenuata | reverse complement strand
TAACCAAGCTAATTCAACTAAATACGTAGCCACATTGGCCTGCCAACGAACTCAATACCAGGAAGCCTGAAGCTGCTCCTTCTACTACTATGACTCCTGCCAGAGCCGTACAATACGGTGCCCGGCACCAAATAATTACCGAAATCCACAATCTCACCCGGCGACATGCCCGGCCACAAGAAACGCATCCGAAAAAGTACCTTAATACCGGAACTAAATCAATGGTAGAAACCTCTGCACTGACATCCGCCACGAAGGCCCAATTAAGAAAAGCCATCCTTTCTAGTCGTCCGATGATCTTTGGAATACAAACCACTCTGCTAGAACATAATCCGATGCACCTTGCCACGCAACCTATGGCATTTTCCGACACAATAGTCTAGTATAACCCCATGCTGAGACAACCAGTCTGAACTTCAACGTCACCTCCAAAATCTAACATATCAGCAAATAAAGATCCACTCTAGCCTCCAAATCCTAATTGCTGCTAAACGGTGCCGAATACACACGATCCACAACCACGACATAGACTGTATCTGAGAACTCCCAGTCTCCAACTCCATATAACACACGAATCACTATACCTAATCCCACATTCTGCCGTATGAATACATATCACGCATCAAGTACCCATTCATTCCACGAGAGATATTCTAAAATTTCCCTGTGCCATCAACAACTCAAATATCCGCAGTCGATCCAACAAGAAAATGCCGCAATACTACCGAAGTATTATCAGTTTACATCACCTTGCCCTCTTTTTTTTTAACATATACCCCCGTCAAATCACTAGAATAGCCATACCGTTTCCTTAATCATCTGAAGATCGATTCTTTACTCACCTACAGCTGCCCGTGCTGCTTAAGAATTTAATGACTTCCCATTATGAACTGGACCGAAACCTTGAACACGCAATCTCAATTCTTCACAACATACCGCGTATACCATAACACACTAGGATAACGTGAGAACTCCATCTCCCTTTTTCCTAACCACAAACATTTATATATTCCTCTAGCCAAGAACTCTCTCTCCCAATTCTATTGCACAAGCTAACTGCCAGGACTGAATCCTTCTACCCAAAACAAACTAAGCAAGTTGTTAGAACTCAAGAGTCTTGCTACACAGTACCGGTAAAAGCTCATTACCTTGATCACATACGAAGAATTAATCATACCCTTACCATACCGATTCGGTCTACTATCAAGCTATTCCATCTATCTAATTTCCCTTTTGATTCATCATCCACTTGATATTTCTCCCTCGCTGTAGCATCACAATGCCTCAATCCAAGCTTACCACACAAGACTCGAACATAAGACCACACTGTCTAAGACCCATAGGCCACTGAATACTTTCTCAATGCTCCCCAGTAATACCACGTTCCAGAATACTTTACTTGAAGAACTTCCTGCGAATCTGAATTCGTTACCATTACTTTCCAGATACTGATACATAGAACCCCATAATTAACATAAAATACCACAAGTCTTGATCTTTTCTAATGAAAACACAGTCTTTGGTCATATACACAACCTTAAAACACCTGAGTGCTACATGTAGAATCTTGAACACATTAGAACCATTCTCATGAGTCATCCACTCTTATACAAACTGCAAATTACCTGACTTAACGAACAGAACCACTCGTACCTTATTAGCACTCTGAAACCGCAGGGTACGACCTCATCTCAATACAAACAAGCATCTTCCTTCTCTATACACTGGGCAACTCTTTACCCACAACAGCTCAAGACATCCTATTATTTTCACATATCTACGAAGCGCCATATAACCTTTACCGAAATTTTCCTTCACACGTGCCATCCTCGGCTTAATTTCTGCAACCAGAACTGATTCGCCAACATACCTCGAAACGGAACCAACATAGCACATAACCGTGCGATCACCTAATCAACAGCAACCTCCCCAACTTGGCTCGAAGCCATCTATCAGGACACATTCAATAACCCACAATACTTCTTACTCTAATGATGCCGCAATATTATAGTGAGATTAAACTCAAATCATCTACTAGTTTACGAAAACATAGATCATCCGGTACCGAAATCCTCTGCAAACCTCGCATTCATTCCCACATCAGCTGAGTCCACTCTTTTAAGCGATCCAAATTCTCAATTTACAACACGTACCTTTCAATTACACATGGAATCTTCTAACGGACACATAAGGATCATACAACTCAAGAACACTCCGCAGGAGATAACCTACCTGCTTCGCCTCAATTTAGTATTTCAGCACACCTTCCACCATCATACACATAACACAATCAATTTAGTCTTCCCGAGCCTGAACTCATACCGCCACACGTAATGCATTTCACTCCCAACTAGGAGATACAAAAATATTCTTCACGCGCCCATAATTCGGGCTACACATCAAATCACAATAGGAAACGAATCACTTAACAGTTCATCTATTATCCAACAGACTTCTTCGTCACTACCAAGTCATATAATTACATCTCGCAGTACTAACATATTCATCACATGAATACCAAACCGCCATTCCGGCTAATCGGGGCAATACTGAACATATAAGTTCAAAACACTTGCTCACACGGTCAGCACCTCGGTGCTCAAGCCATAGGCAAGGATCCGGCCTCAAGTCCTCCAAAATGGCCAAACATACTCATAAAGATTACATCTCGCCCCTCGATCGTGGAATCACAAACCATCAAGGCACATATAATACCGAACGCTCACGTGCGCATACAGACGTGTGGAAGGAATTTCAAGAGTTATATCTCAAGCTGAATCAAGTATGCACGATAAGAATTCCAAGAATGGGAAGTTTTCCTAAAGGTTCTACAGCCTCTCGAGGAGAAGTACAGGCGTCCCCGTATCGTTCCGCGAGACTCTACTAAACCGGCTCATGACTCATGAGGCCTAGTAACCTAGGCTCTGATACCAACTTGTCACGACCCCAAACCCGGTCGTGATGGCGCCCAACACAACTGCTAGGCAAGCCCGACCAATTATACTCTCAACCCGAGCGTAGAGCTCAAAACCAGTTATTTAATTAAATACTTAGATCAAATATCAAGACTAATAGTCGATTAATTCAAAGAAAAGCGTCGAAATACTAACACATACAGAGCAACCTCCCAAAAGATCTGGGGTCATGAGTCTAGAGCCTCTACCAGAATAGCATAATAATACTGTAATACTACATAGTCTGAAGTACGGATAATCAAATAACAGGAAATAGGGGGAGGAGTCGGGTTCTGCGGACGCCAGGCAGCTACCTCGACAACTCCGAATGAAAACTCTGAAGAACAGCAATAAGCTCAACTAGCTCCTAGGATACCTGGATCTGCACACATGGTGCAGGGAGTAAAGTGAGTACTTCCAACTCAGCGGTAATAGACATGTATAATGACATTGAAGGTAAGAAATCCCAATATACGACAAAGAAAAGCTACAACAGTATTCCTTCACATTTGACAGTGTAACATCAATAAGTATTAACAGATAGAGCAGATAAGGTTCGATGCATGAATGCAATGCAAATGCACATGACCGCTACGGCGCGTAGCCCGATCCATTTGGGTACCCGCGCTCACTGTGGGGGTTCAGACTCCGGAGGGGCTCCTACAGCCCAAGCGCAATATCATAGTAACATACGCTGCGTGCAGCCCGATCCACTATCAGTCCAGCTATATGCATGCAAGCCACACAGGCACAGTCAACTTACCAGTTTTAGTTCCAATTATCAGTAATTATCAATTAGGTGTTTGAAACCTTAGAATTTTGCTAGTCATTTTAGGACAAATGTTTAGCTCAGGACTGATATCATGAAGACATGCTATAAATCACAGAAACAGTGATAATAATCCCTACGGGATCCAAATAACCGGCACGCAGCCCAAATATATCCATAACTATCCAAGTAGGAGGTTTACCAGCTAATTTATAGCCAACAACACAGCACAACATCACTCGGGCGGACTAATCCATAGTCCCCAATCACATTCGACCCCGCACTCACCGTAGAGTACGTGTCTCGCCTCAATATAGTGTTACAGTGTGATATACCGGGGTTTCAAACCCTCAGGTCATCATCCACATCTATTACTCACCTCGAACCGGCCACGAGACTAGTCCACTAATCCTTTCCCTCTTGAATCAACCTCCTCGGGTGCCGAATCTGATCAAAACCACAAGGAATACATTAAAACAGGCTAATGGAACATATCCCAATCGAAAGAACTCGAAAAACGCCCAAAAACACGAAGTTGACAAAACCCGAGCCCCGGGCCCACTTCTCGAAAAATTACGAAATTTACATTTCCGGAATCCTCGTCTCACCACGAGTCCATACATACCAAATACACAAGAATCGGAATCCATTTGACCCCTCAACTCGCCAATTTAGACTCTCTTAGGCTTCAAGCCCTAACCTCAATTTTTACCCTTTAATTCCTTGAATTTGCAGTGTTTAATCCTTGTTTTTATACCCTAACAACATTATTTGAGGCTACAAGTTCATACCTGATGGAATCTCCTATGAAATCTCTCCAAATCGCCCAAAATCGCCTCTTCCCGAAGTCCCAAAATGTTTTTCTAACTTCTGAAATTTTGAACCCACTGTTCATTAACCCTCAGCATTTTTCGCTTCTGCGGTCTCCTGACCGCACCTGCGGTCCCGCTTATGCGGCAAATTGACCGCTTATGCAGTTCTACTTAAACCCACAACGACCGCTTCTGCGGTCTTAAACCGCTTATGCGGTTGCCGCCTATGCGATCCCAATGACCGCTTATGCGGTCTCTACAATAATCCCAGGACCGCTTCTGCGGTCGCTTACCGCATCTGCGGTGTCCGCTCTTGCGGAGAAACTTCCGCTTTTGCGGTAACTGCCCAGGCCCTCAAGGGCCGCTTTTGCGATCTCCCTACCGTATCTGCGGAACCGCTTAAGCGGCTCCTTTTCCGCAGATGCGGAAATACCAGAAGCCTCAAAAATCTGCTGCAACACCAAACATTCCAACTTCCGATTAATCATCCGAATTCACCCCGAGGCCCCCGGGACCCCAACCAAAAACACCAACACATCCTAAAACCTTATTCAAACTTGCTCCAATCCTCAAAACACGTCAAACAACACTAAAACCATTAATTTACATCGGATTCAAGCCTAAGTTTCTTAAAAACTTCCGCAATACGCATTCGATCAAAAACCCGACCAAACGACGTCCGAATGACCTGAAAATTTGCAGACATATCCAAAATCACCCTACGGAGCTACTGCAACTCTCGAAATTCCATTCCGACCCTCGGATCAAAATCTCACCTATCAACCGGAATTCGCCAAAATTCCAACTTCGCAAATTCAAGCCTAATTCTACACCGGACCTCCAAATTCCATTCCGATCGCACTCCTAAGTCACAAATCATCCCCCGAAGCTACCCGAACCACCGGAACTCACATCCGAGCCCTCTAACTACATAGTCAACTTCCGGTTGACTTTTCTAAAACAAGCTTCCTTCTAGAGGCTATGTGCCTTATTTTCAACCAAAACCAATTCAATTACACCCGATCAACTCTAATACCGATATTGAAACATGAAGCAACACAATAAGGGGAAAACGGGGCGGTAACTCACGT
>NW_017674284.1:85353-96267 GCF_001879085.1 Nicotiana attenuata | reverse complement strand
CCTCTTTAAAGTAAAGCTGCTTCTTAGAGTTGGCTTTTGCAATTGCAATCTGTCTCTGTCTGGCTCCTCGCTTTGAACTCAAATAAGACCTTCTTTTGGTCGAGTGACTTCGTTCCTGGTCTTCCTATTCCCTTCGCTTTCCCAGCCGCTGCCTCTAAGGCCCAAGTACTTTTTTTGTTTGATCAAATGATTGATTTAGATTTGAAATTCCTCTTTACCAATATATATACAAGTACCACAAAATAATAGCGGAAAGCAAACAATTAAAACTGGGAGGGGAACATGCTTATGGGGTAGCAGATAAAACGGAATATCAGGAATAACAAAAGAAACTACATCTGATTTCTTCTAACACAGAATAAGGGAAAACAAACCACTTTCACTTGTTTCAATTTCCTCTCGTTGCAGGCGTGCAACTCGATCCCATTTCTCATAATATCACGTGGTAGGCGTACCACTCGATCCCATTTCACAAAATCGCGTGGTAGGCGTACCACTCGCTCCCATTTCATAATATCACGTGGTAGGCGTACCACTCGCTCCCATTTCATAGTATCTCGTGGTCGGCGTGCCACACGCTCCCATTTCATAATATCTCGTGGTCGGCGTGCCACACGATCCCATTTCATAATATCTCGTGGTCGGCGTGCCACACGATCCCATTTCTTTCAACACAATACACAAAATAATCCCGGCAAGGGAGAAAGGTGTTATAATAAACTATCCCGACAAGGGAACAAGATAATATAATAAACTATCCCGGAAAGGGAACAAGATAATGTAATAAACTATTCCGGCAAGCCATTGTTTATACATTATCATGTGAGGAAGAGTGTAAAGCATGAAGGGTCATGCCGTGCCATATTATCTGAGAGTAAAAACACGAAGGATGATGTCGTGCCATATTATTGAGAGTAAAAGCACGAAGGGTGATGTCGTACCATATCACTTGTGAGTAAAAGCACGAAGGGTGATGCAGTGCCATGTTATGTGAGTAAAAGCACGAAGGGTGATGCCGTGCCATTGCATCTATATTATCATGCTTTTGTGTTATTGCGAGTTCATGGCACGAAGGGTGTTTCCGTGCAAGTGAGGACGAGAGACATGCATTATGTTGTGATATCCTTTTCTTGCAGATATCATCATGCCTTACCTTGATTTGTTACTGTCGTATTTATGGTTCTTATGAGACTTGTCGTCACTGTTCTGTCTTTATTCTATATCTCAATTGTTGTTGTGTTGCCCATGCCTTCTACTTGCTTAACTTGTAAATATCATGCATATTTCCTGTTGTTTTGTTGCACTTAGGTCCAGGTCTTCTTCCATGTTAGTCATTCATGCCTCTACTTGTTAAATTGTAAAGATCATGTACCCCCTGTCTTATTTGTTATATCTATCTTCATGCCCCCGCCATACTAGTTAGTTGAAGTTATAATCCTTTTTCCTGATTGTTGCCATTACCTCTATGTTTTCCGCTTAGTTTGTGACTGACGTCCTTATGTACACTCTCGTTCATTATTACTACTTACATATTTCCTTCCTTGTCATTTCTGTTATTGGTATTTTTGCCATTTGGTTGGTGTTGTGTTTTACGCATATATGGTGACGATGAGATAAATGCACGAAGGGTGTTGCCGTGCCGTTGGATCTGATGTCTTGAGTATTTCTCTCATACTATGAAAGTTTTGAGGTGATTATTGTGGTTCATGGATTTTTGTTCTAATTAAAGATTGGTCGAGATATTGGAAACTGATGATTTGTGATCTCTTTTAGTACTCGGTGTTGCTTTGTACACCGTGTGCTCTATTCCATTACACTATAGTATAGTTCAATTGTTAGTTTACTTTACAGTGTTTATCAATAAGCACCTTTTAACTAAAAAGCCTCGTCACTACTTCGACGAGGTTAAACAAGATACTTACTAGTACATGGGGTCGGTTGTACTGATACTACACTTCTGCACATTGCGTGCAGACTTTTAGAGTGGAGCTGCTGGTAATGTCGGGAGCTGACCCTGAAGATGTTAGTGTATTCCGGATAAAAGCTTCCACTTGTCCTTGGTAGTTTTAGACTTTAATAATCTGTTTATGTAGTTTTCAAACAGATCGTGTAATTATTTGTATAAGTTTTGTAAATCCTAAGTCTTAGAAACTCATGATTCGTACTACCAGTTCTTGGGTTAGTATGTTAAAGTTCAGCCATTCCTTCTCTATTTTCCTATAATTTCATTTGACTTGTATTGTTGGTTAGTTGGCTTACCTAGCAGGTCGAGTTAGGTGCCATCACGACTTGTGATTTTTGGGTCGTGACACCCTTAGTAATAATTGTTATTGAAGATGGAGATAATATATAAATAAAACAAAAATATTCAATGAAGAGAGATTTTATTTTAAGACATAAATAAGGATAAAATAGTCGAGTACCTTTCCTAATTAATATTTCTTAAGGGGCGTGTAAAAGAGAAATACACGATAGATAATTTGATACGGAAGAAGTAATATATATCGAGCCTCCAGCCTTCTCCCGTCTTTCACTAGAAGCGAAGAGAAGTTCAAATGGTTTCTCCATTTTTATTGGTTATAACGGGGGAGGAGGGGACATATACCTCTCTGTACATTTGTATTCCCTTTTATTTTCTAAAACTAGTGAGGTTATGGCCCGGGCCCAACAGCTAGATGAAGCTTCATGTTGGCAGATGCACGAACATTTTTATTTTCGTCAAAATTATCAAACGAATAGCAGACACAGCATGTGCATTCTACCATTTACCAAAACGTGACACCAGTAAAATCTATTAAGAGGTATTTGTAAGCTTAACACATAATTCAAATTGCAAAGAGGTTGAAAAGTTTTTAAATTTCAGCAACAATAAAATGAAGTATAGATGTTTTATCTTTCTTCTGAATCAAGTATTTGAGAAGACATGTAATTTAAAGTGTTCTGCAAAAGCTTAGTGTTTAATGTCATTGTCACTGAATCTAAACCTTAACTATGCACAAGAGATCACCAACAAAATCTTAGTTCCTGTAAATCATAGAACTGCCTGAAATTTCTCTCTCTATGTGTCAAGCCAGCTACTGATCAACTTTGCCAGCTACTGATCAACTTTGGTTTTCTTCATTTCCCTGCCCGTGTTAGAGCTATCCGGCTTTCTTGAACTGCGCGCATTCTCATCTAAGAGTGAAACAGAAATAAAGGAGCATTAGCGTTAACTTGTAGTGACACAATCTTAAGCTCAATGGGTTGACTGGCCTTGAAAGTTAAAACATGGCTCTAAGAAAGTACTGGTATAACTGGGATAAAAATACCAAAAGAAAATCAAATTAAAAGAAATGAACAACTTGGAATTTGGCTCTGCAGAAATTGAATTTTCCTATTTAGTTTTGGTAGCGTATTAGCATGACTATGTTTTAAGCAAGGAAACATGAGACTTATTAGTAACTGGAAGAAATTTTGAGGTGAAACAATGAGTATGATGGGCCTCTAAAGATGTAGCAGATGAGACAGTAATGTCGTCGACCCACAGCGTCCACATATGTCAATTCAATAAGCCTTGCATAATACCAAAGAGAAAGGATCTTAGCCCAGTTGATATATTTCACTGTTGTGATAAAACTGCTGTATTTAAACTACATAACCGAATCCCAAAACACAATCAACAGAAAACTATAATAGAAAAAGAAACAAACCAACATATGAATTGCCCAATTCAAACAAACTCAGCTGTTTGGAGACACCACAACTCCCTCTACTCTATAACAAACCAGTAACCACTCAGGAGAATATATATTTTTTTAATCAGATAAGGTAATCTAGCAACAAATATATAACAACTACTACTATTCCTCAACTCCACACAAGTTGAGGTCACTATATGAAGCCTCTTTACCATTCTACTCTATTTTGGCCCGTCTCTATTCCAATACTGAACCTTTGCTTAAGGGTACTCTAGATTTCATAGTCTTATATGGACATACAAGTTGAGCTAGCAACAACTAACTTAGTACAATAGCATGTGTAACAGTTTGGTTGTTGCACTTGGGAGCACAGATCAGTATAGTCACCCAACAACTGAAAACTTACCAATGGACATGGATTCAGGAGGTCTGATAGTACATTTTCCTTTGTTTCTTAACAGCAACTGCTAACCCAAAGAGGCACCTGTGTTGCTATTTCTGGACAGATAATTTGAATATTCAAAACAAAATCAGCACAAACACTATAAAGCTTATGTGAAATAAATTTAACTAAAGGAGGAAAATAATACATATACAAGATTGAGAGGTTCCATTCTCATGTTTGGCATAACTTCAGCCGTATCATCTTCTGAAAAAGCTCCAACTGCACAAGCGAGAAACAAGAAAATAAAGTTCACCGTTTTGGCATTACTTAAGAGCATGAAACAGCACAAAATAAAGTGAAATTACTAAAAGGTGATTTGTATTGAAAATAGAAGCAGATCTTGGATTTTTAAGTTAGTGCATATAAATTACCTGCTGTACCCACTACTCTTTTATCTTTAGTGACAATAGGCATGGGTTTGGAAAAATATAGGTGCAATATTTATTTGCACTGAAACTGATACTTCTATGTAACCACAATGGTAAGAGGAAATGAAACAAAATCTAAGAAATATAGAGCACAAATATCCTTTGAAAGCATAAGTCAAATAGAAAATCAGATGAAAATTTCATCAATTTGATTGTGTGAAGAGAAAATGAGAATTTTTTTTAAAAAGCTAAGAAATATCAGTGTGGATAGAGAAGTAAAAGAACCTCAGCCGCAGAAAAAGCGAAAGCGTAAGGATCAAATTGGCTACCCATTGCAATTATCTTTTACTTGTATGTGAATTCGGAGTTTTGAGTACTTAAAGTCTCACAGTGACAAATCTACAAGCAGCCAAAAGTAAACACAATAAGCAAAATCCAAGATACCCCATATTCCAATAAGTCAATTCAAATGATTTCCAAATTAAAAATAGTTCACTATAAAATAAACCAAAAGTGCAAAATAATAAAGTATTAATTGGAATTATTATGTTCTTCTACTATGTAAAATCTCCAAAATAGTAATTGATTAAAGATATAGTATTTTAGAAGCTCTAATGTATCATTGACGTCACACGCAAGCACTTCATTTGAGACAACAACATGTATTTTATCTAATCTTGGTAAGGTTCAAAGATAATCACACCAGATAGTAAGGTTTTGTTGTACGAAGAAATACTGCAATTAATATTGTAACACCGAAATACTTTAATCCTTTCAGCTAGATTACTAATAAAAACAAACTCTTTAACAATGTCATATACATTATCAATATTATTGTACGAAATAGGAGAAGACATTGGTGGATAAAAAGCAATTTTATCGTAACAGAGAAGAATAACTTCACACCTGTGAAGCTAAATCCTCCTCCTTCAAGCTATGTATATGCAACACATCCCCACATTTTCAAGAAAACAGACAGAAGAACAAGCAAGGAGACGGCGTACATGCATTGCAACAGGTAAAAACTTTTCCTTTGTGTATTTATCCTGAAAAGAAAGTTTCAAATATTTTATATTCAATGATTTTATACAATGTCAGAAGTAGTGCTAAAAGCACAGAAGATAAGGGAAGTTTGTTGTGTTAATCATATCCTTTTTAATTTATCAGATAGATTTTTTTTAATCGATATAAAATGATCAACGAAATTGTATAAGTGCACATATTTAGATACGTTAAAATATTATTTGATAGTTTGTTTACAGTTTGTATTGTAAGGTGAACAGTTAACATGATGTTATACATCCATTGCTAATTAAATTATATTACCTAGTCGTTCGATAAACCATCCAAAGAGTCAGTGAGTATATATCTTATATTAACATACAATAGATAACTTAGTTTAGAGGCCACATATCATCAAGAGAAACTAAAAAAGAAGAAACATATTGCGCCTCTGTCATGGAGGTAGGAGGCAAGTGTCAAATTCGAATATCACAAGTACTGCATTTAGTCACTATTTCGATTTTATTTGACAACAAAGGTTTCACGGTATCCAGAAGAAAGGAAAGGGAATTCGCTTTAATTGATCAAATTTATAGCAGGATGTTAAAGATTTTCCGGCTAAGCAGTAAAATAATTATTGTTTCAATCGATTCAAACATTGTAAATTTTTATTAAATGATGTCCGCTTTGTTGGTAAAAATATACCAAAATAATAGTAGCTAAAGAAGGATCCAAATTGCAGAGCTATCTACATAATACATGAATTTCAAACCTTGCGGCACTGCCGCTCGGGATATCTCTGTTAGTAAACCAAAATTATTTCTTAAGCAAAGGAAAATCAATCTTGATGACTATCTAAAACGGAGACAGAAAGAAAGCTTTCAACTCAAAAACACCACTAAATAAGCTAATGAAACTTCTTGCAATGTCAGGCAGAGATTTCCTATTCGCGCGTCAAAATGCCCTAACTCAAAATGAAACCAGAGAAAACAGTAGAATGGACCATGCATACGAAATCTAACTGAGAACCTGATTGAAGAATTTTGTCAAACACCTAGAGAACAAAATTTATTAACATGTCTCACTTTGTCTGCAGGAATCCCCTCGCTATTTAGGGGAAAACACAAATACCTAGCATATTGCCAGCGATTGAAACAAATCAATGCAAGAAACACAAGATGAGAAGAAGATTAACCAGTAGGAAATATCAGTAGACAGAGGGGAGGAATGAGAGAGCAGAGATATTAAGCGAAGAGCCGTTTGAAGAAGAGGGCTGTGCAGAGAGCTTTTCACCAGTGTCGGATGT
The DNA here is from genome assembly GCF_001879085.1 of Nicotiana attenuata. Taxonomy (NCBI): domain Eukaryota; kingdom Viridiplantae; phylum Streptophyta; class Magnoliopsida; order Solanales; family Solanaceae; genus Nicotiana; species Nicotiana attenuata. Next base: position 89,469 of record NW_017674284.1, on the reverse strand, counting down.
AGCAAGAGAAATCAAACGGCGAATTGATAGTTGGGTTACACGTGTTGGGCTACAAATTCACATCATAACAATTTTGGGTCAGACAGACATGTTGACCATAAGCTCCCATTTATAGTATAGGAATAGATATTGGCTGGAATTTTCTGAATTTTTTTTTATTTTCAGCTATATTCATGTAATATTTAGTTTGGTATTTTTATGAAATTACTCTGAATTGGATTGTTTATTTATTCTTCTTTCTCGAGAGCTTGAGAAAGAGGTGAAATTTCTCATGTGAATAACTAAAAAGCCATAATTGCATTCTTGGAATAAACAATAAGCTTAACTTTTTAGTTATACTAGCGAGTAGCGACATATTTCATATATTAAATACATGCATCAATAACATCGTCTCTTAAAAATATAAGATATACAAATTATCAATAATATATTATTATTTTATGTGCAAATTATTTTTTATCGATAAAAAGCATAAACTACAAATAATATTTTGTACTTCATAAAATAATAATACTCCTCTGACCATTTTAAGTATCTTTTGTCAGTTAAGAAAATTATTTTGTATTAATTATAAAAATTATTTGACTAAATTATTCATTATCACTTGGTAAGCATGGAAAGTCTTTTTCGAAAGTTGACTTAATTATTTGACTAAATTAATAGAGCAAGTGTAAATTTGAAAAGAAAAAGAAATTAATGTCTTCTTAGTTTCACAAAGTGACATTTATTTTAGATTATAACTTTAAAATATTAAAAAACGCTTAAAAGTGGATGAGACGGAGTAATAAAATCGTAACTATACATAACTTTGTATTCCTATTTTTTCTTTATATATTTCGATAGTGTCTTTGTTTTTTTTTTTTTTTTTTTTGACGTGTGTGAGGAATAGCAGGCAGGACCCCGTCAACATGTCTGCCTGTCATGGGGCATTCTTGGTAATTCTTGATTTTTCTGCTTTAATACTATTGTAAATGATTGCATAATATATGTACTTTTCCTTGCTTGGATAGAAAACCCAGATAAACGTTATGTTTTGGAGAGTTATAACATCTTCTCTTATATGTGGGCCCCGGAACACCCATCTTGTCATGCGTTATCCTCAAGACACGTACTACAAACCTGGATCCCATTTGAGTTCTCTATTTTATACATAACTTATTGCAGAATAGTTCATTTCCTATTTATTTACCTCTTGGATACATGTGGCTATTTAAGGTCATAGGGAAAGCAAGTTTAATTGTAAAAAATACAAAAATAGAACAAGGACCAGAAAAGATAGTAAGGCTTGGATTGCGTAAACAAAAACTAATCTTACATAGACAAAAATGTAAAACTTTGTTCTATTTGATGTTAGAGTAAACTTGTCAACTCCAATAATCTAAAGATTCTAAGTAAAGTTAGAGAAAGTACAAATAACATATAAATTAGATTTCCCCTGTAATATCTCCTTCTCTTAGAGTTAATTGAAATTTAGGTTGATCAAAACTTAAAAAAGAAGAAGGGTAAAACAAAGATCTTTAGAAATTACTTTTATTATGTCATATAGATCACAGTAACTGAAATATCACTGTTCAAATTGAACAAAAATGATTTATCACCGTTAGAATAATGAGATCGCCAATCAAATGTGGATGCAAGAACCTAGTGATAATTGTTCTCGAATGAAGATGGACTCCTCTTTGAATTATATGCTCATTCCTTTATTTTTTCCGTTCTCTAAATTTCAAGCAAATAGAGATATTAGAGAAGGATGACATTTTCCAGAAATAATTTTTTTTTCTTTTCTTTTTAAATGTTGATCATTCTAAATCTCAGTTAACCATGTCATAGACCTCGCCATAATGACGCACGAAGAAAGTATCATTTCAAACTGATGTAACGGTCAGGTGCGGTTTTTGAAGCGTCACCTCGCCACCTCGCCAACAAAGGGGAATCACTCTTCGGCCAATGTTCTCAGATTTCTAAAAAAAAATGTAATTGGCGTAGTTTGTCCACCGAGCTCGCCCAAAGGCAACCTCGACGGGCGGAGAGACTAACTGTATAGGTCGAAATCTGAACAGAAGAATCTCACTTAAGAGAGGACGACCAAGAGCTAATCAAGCCGAGTCACGTATGAGAAGCAATACACTAACGAGTGATTCGGCTACGGTCGAGGTCGAGCACTCCATTAGCCTGAACGGCTAGTTCAACCCTTAGATATTTCTAGAGGAATGTTCCACAGGATATTCCAAGAACTTAAGTATTTAGGTTAAGGACCGCTTGGTAAATAAAGTATTTGTGTATTATTATGTTTCTACCAACTCCCGACGACACAGAGTTATTGTATTGGAAAAAAACTGAATTTATATATTGAAGATGACGTGTCATGACACGTGGATTGATTAAATGGTCAAAACGTGGTAATCAGTTAGGAGGCACGAGCAACAATAGATGCGGGAGAGAAGATACTTAAAGGCACAAGCTATTATTCAAATGAAATGAGACTCGTACCTGTTGAAGTCATTTAAAACTCGAAGATCAGAAGGAATTGAAGACATGAATCTGATAGCGTAAAAGAGTCCAAATTCAGCATTAAATGCCAAATACGTTAGAGAATTTGTATTTAATAGGAATGATTGAGTAACGTTTCTTTTAATGTCATTTATTGCTCGTAATTGCCTCATTAAGACAAAGGCATTACACTTTCTCTTAGAATTAACTATAAAAGGAGAAGGTCTCAACATCTCTAGGACAGGAAATATCATTAAGATTATACTGAAATATATACTTATTCATTGCTTTATTGTTGTTCTCAAAGTCTCTCATTTCTTGATTATCAGTAACCCGATTTCTCTCTTAATTTCTAGCTTTAACCAAATATTCAGTTTTTTTGTTAAACAAATTGGTTCCGTTACCGGGAATCTGATAATCTATTCTTTTTAAGTTACATTTTATCTGTTGTTATCATCATGTCAACAACAACAACAACAATAACAGTGAAAATACCTTGGGAAACCATGAAAATCAAATCCATCAAAATCAAGGTGATTTACAAAACATTAACGTGGTTCCTTCCCCTCAAAATTCACCACGTCAATCTCGTGAAGGCACTCCTACTCCTGAATCCCGTTCTGTTGAACAAGAGCAATCTGAATATTTTGAAGGAGCAGATGACGCTTTACAAAAGTAATTGATGCACGGGTTAGCAAAGCTCTTCAAGCTCTAGTTAGTCGATTACTTGTTACACCACCCACACCTACGCCTAATAACAATACATTGGAGAATCCTCGTTCTGGCCTTGTTAATTCTGGAAATGGAGGAACCCCCAGTGAACCACAGGAAGGAGAACCAGGTAATTCAAATAATTCTCATTTGCAAAATTTAGTACTAACTTTGCAGAAACAGCTTAAGGAACAAAATGAGCGCATCGAGCAAATCCCTGGAGTTCCCCCTGTAATCAAAGGAGTGGACGTGGATAAATACTCGTAACAACCTTGGAAACCAAGTGTTGCTCCCCTTCCAATCCTTAAAAAGTTCAAAATGCCTGACATCTCGAAATATGATGGCACAACAGACCCGCGTGATCACGTAACTGCATTTACTACAGGTGTAAAAGGCAACGATTTGACCAAGCAAGAAATTGAATCCGTGTTGGTCAAAAAATTTGGAGAAACACTCACCAAGGGTGCATTAACCTGGTATTCTCTTTTACCTGAAAATTCTATAAACTCTTTTGCTGAGCTTGCAGATTCTTTTATTAAAGCACTCGGGAGCTCAAAAGGTTGAAAAAAGAATGGAAGACATTTTCAAACTTAAACAAGGGGGCTCAGAGTTACTCAGAGATTTTGTTGATAGATTCCAACGTGAAAGGATGACTTTACCCCGTGTACCTGATAATTGGGCTGCAATAGCTTTTGCAAGCAACTTAAATGATAAAAGTTCAGAAGCCACGAGAAGACTTAAAGAAAGCCTTCGAGAGTTCCCTGCAACCACGTGGAATGACGTTTATAACAGGTACAGTACGAAGTTGCGAATTGAGGAAGATACCGTACCTCAGTTTCATCATGAAGAAAGGAGCAATTCCAGGAGGTCAGAAACCGAAAAAAGATCAGGTAAAAACAGATACGATCCATATAT
>NW_017674284.1:8725-85344 GCF_001879085.1 Nicotiana attenuata | reverse complement strand
CGAATTCACCCCGAGACCCCCGGGACCCCAACCAAAAACACCAACACATCCTAAAACCTTATTCAAACTTGCTCCAATCCTCAAAACACGTCAAACAACACTAAAACCATTAATTTACATCGGATTCAAGCCTAAGTTTCTTAAAAACTTTCGCAATACGCATTCGATCAAAAACCCGACCAAACGACGTCCGAATGACCTGAAAATTTGCAGACATATCCAAAATCACCCTACGGAGCTACTGCAACTCTCGAAATTCCATTCCGACCCTCGGATCAAAATCCTACCTATCAACCGGAATTTGCCAAAATTCAAACTTCGCCAATTCAAGCCTAATTCTACACCGGACCTCCAAATTCCATTCCGATCGCACTCCTAAGTCACAAATCATCCCCCGAAGCTACCCGAACCACCGGAACTCACATCCGAGCCCTCTAACTACATAGTCAACTTCCGGTTGACTTTTCCAAAACAAGGTTCCTTCTAAGAGGCTAAGTGTCATATTTCCAACTAAAACCAATCCAATTCTACCCGATCAACTCAAATACTGATATTGAAACATAGAACAACATAATATGGGGAAAACGGGGCGGTAACTCACGTGACGACAGGCCGGGTCGTCACAGCCTCCCTGTGGCAGGACCATCTCAACTCTACGGCCCACATTGGCCACCTCCTGAAAAGTGATCTCACTCCCGGCCTGAGCCACTGTGCCCGGCTGACCTGCCACCACTGGCTGAACTCCTGGAAGCAAACCCGCTCGAACGACGCTCTCCACGAAGCCTACCAATCGGACTAGAGAGTCCTGAAGAACTGGGATGGCAATGAACCCCTCTGGGACCTGAGCTGGGCCCACCGGGACTGCTGGGGCGGGAACCTCCTCCTCCAAATCAACCTGAGGCTCCGCCACCGGAGCTGCTGCTGGGGGCTCGGACTGCTGAGCGGTAGATGAAGAAGCGCGTGTTCTCGCCATCTGCGGAAGAACAGAGTAGAATTACAATCGGTACTTGAAAAGTAGAACCGCACGACAAGAAGGAACAAATGTGAAACTTTCCTAACTCTATAGCTTTTGGGGGATAAATACAGACGTCTCCGTACCGATCCCTCAGACTCTACCGAGTTTGTCCGTGAGTTGTGAGACCTATGTAACCTAGTGCTCTGATACCAACTTGTCACGACCCGAATTTCCCACCCTCGGGAGTCATGATGGCGCCTACTAATAGGAGCTAGGCAAGCCAACTCAATTTACTTCTTTTAGCAATTATCGTCCATTTAATGAAAACAAAACATAATATGATAAAACGGAAGTCTCAAATATGATTAACCGAAAGAAATATGGAAGTTTAACAAAAACCTCTACCCAAGACTGGTGTCACAATACTCAAGAACGACTAGATAATACTAAACACAAGGTTTGAATGAAACATAGAACTGTCTGCTTCGGTACAAATGACAACAAACTAACTAAAATAGAAAGGGACTCCGGGCCTGCGGACGTCAGCAGGGCTACCTCGAATGTCCCTGGACTGAAAGCTCGCTCCCAGAATGCTACTGCTACTCAAATGCTGCTCCAACACCTGGATCTGTGCAAAAAGATGCATAGAGTGTAGCATCAGCACAACCGACCCCATGTGCTGGTAAGTGCCTGGCCTAACCCCGGCGAAGTAGTGACGAGGCTAGAAAACTACCATATAAACCTGTGCAGATGTATATACAAGTACAACAAAATAATAGCGGAAAGTAAACAATTAAAACTGGGAGGGGAACATGCTTTTGGGGTAGCAGATAAAACGGAATATCAGGAATAACAAAACAAACTACATCTGATTTCTTCTAACACAGAATAAGGGAAAACAAACCACTTTCACTTGTTTCAATTTTCTCTCGTTGCAGGCGTGCAACTCGATCCCATTTCTCATAATATCACGTGGTAGGCGTACCACTCGATCCCATTTCANGAGTTTGTGTAGATTATACAGACCTTAACAAAGCTTGTCCAAAAGACTCTTTCCCTTTACCGCATATAGATCAGTTAATTGATGCAACTGCAGGGCATGAACTTTTAAGTTTTTTAGATGCATATTCAGGTTACAACCAAATCAAAATGGATCCAAGTGATGACTAGAAAACTTCTTTTATCACAGACAGGGGGACTTACTGTTATAAAGTAATGCCATTTGGTCTCAAAAATGCTGGAGCAACCTATCAAAGGTTGGTCACTAAAATGTTCCAAGAACATTTAGGTAAAACCATGGAGGTATATATAGACGATATGCTCGTCAAAACCCAGCATTCTCATGATCACATCTCTCATTTATCTGTCACATTACAAATTTTACGAAAGTTTAATATGAAACTCAATCCAGAAAAATGCGCGTTCGGGGTCGCATCAGGAAAGTTTTTGGGTTTTCTTGTCTCTAACCGTGGTATTGAGGTAAATCCTTCACAGATCAAAGCAATAGAGGAAATCCCTGATGTACTTACGAGTAAAAAAGAAGTTCAAAGACTAACTGGGAGAATTGCAGCTCTGGGGAGATTCATTTCCAAGTCTTCAGAAAAATGCTTCAAATTTTTCTCAGCTTTAAAGAAACAGGATCATTTTGAATGGAACGAAGATTGTCAGCAAGCACTTAAGAATCTAAAAGTATATTTATCAAATCCACCGTTGTTGGCGAAACCAAAAGTAGGAGAGAAGTTACTCATCTATCTTGCCGTATCAGAAGTTGCGGTAAGTGCTGTTTTAATCCGGGAGGATCAAGGTAAACAATCTCCTATCTATTATGTAAGCAAGTCTTTGTTAGATGCAGAAACACGGTACCCGCAACTAGAAAAATTAGCACTTGCTTTGATCATGGCATCTAGAAAATTAAGACCTTACTTTCAATGTCATCCCATTGCTGTGGTTCCTGCTTTTCCATTACGAAACATTTTGCATAAACATGAATTATCAGGAAGATTAGCAAAATGGGAGATAGAATTAAGTGAATACGACATCGCTTATCAACCTAGGACTGCTATAAAATCTCAGGTATTAGCTGATTTCGTAGCTGATTTCAGTCAGGGGATGCAATTAGAAGCAGAAAAAGAATTACAAGTTTTTAATGACGCAAACCCGGGGACTTGGATTTTATTCACTGACGGTTCATCTAACGTAAAAGGTGCATGTTTAGGAATAGTCCTCGTACCACCCACTGGTGAAACTATTAGACAAGCTATAAAGTGTCATTCAATAACTAACAATGAAGCAGAGTATGAAGCTGTTATTGCAGGTTTGGAATTGGCTCGAGAACTTGGCATAACCCAGATTATAATCAAGAGTGATTCACAACTTGTTGTTAATCAGATGCTGGGGACTTACGCAGACAGGGAAGCACGAATGCAAGAGTACTTAGAAAAAGTACGAGAATTAATAAAGCAGTTTCAGACGTGGAAAGTTATGCAAATACCAAGAGATGAAAATATAGAGGCAGATGCTTTAGCCAATCTCGCATCTGCAACAGACGTGGCAAAAGATGCAAATGCTTCAGTTGTACATTTATTTCATTCCATTCTCGAACCTGATAAGAATGAGGTGAATTTTAATAATTTAATATGGGATTGGAGAAACGAGATTGTTGCTTTTCTGCAGTACGGAACCGTACCTGATGACAAAAGGAAGGCACACGCGCTCCGTAAAAGGCTGCTCGCTACTGTTTATATCAAGGAAATCTTTATCGAAGGATGTTCGGTGGACCATTAGCAAGGTGTCTCGGACCTTCCCAAACAGAATACGTACTGAGGGAAATACATGACGGACATTGTGGAAATCACGCGGGAGGACGGTCGCTGGTAAAAACATTGATTCGAGCAGGGTATTATTGGCCAAAAATGGAAGAGGAAGCAAATAGTTTTGTATCTAAATGTGATAAATGCCAATGTTACGGCAATAATATGCATAGACAAGCTGAGCTACTGCATCCTGTCATAGCTCCGTGACCCTTTATGAAATGGGGAATGGATATCGTAGGACCATTACCACAAGCAAAAGGTCAGGTGAAGTTTCTACTTGTACTTACTGATTATTTCACTAAATGGGTAGAAGCAGGAGCATTTAAACAGGTACGAGAGAAGGAAGTTAAAAACTTCATTTGGAGGAACATAATATGCCGCTTTGGAGTGCCAAAGGAAATCGTGTGTGATAATGGTCCACAATTCATAGGAGCTCAAATCACATAATTTTTTCAAAGTTGGCAAATTAAAAGGATAACATCTACGCCATACCATCCAGTGGGTAATGGACAAGCGGAGTCCACAAACAAGGTCATTATCAACAACTTGAAGAAAAGGTTACAAGATTCAAAAGGTAATTGGCCTGAGGTATTACTTGGAGTATTATGGGCTTATCGTACAACGACAAAAATAAGCACGGGAGAAACACCATTTTCAATGATTTATGGTGCGGAGGCCTTAATCCCAGTTGAAATAGGAGAACCGAGCACACGATATGCTCAAGCAACGGAAGAATCAAATGATGAAGATATGCGGGTGAACCTTGATTTGCTCGAAGGAAGAAGAGAAGCCGCATTAATAAGGATGGCAGCACAAAAGCAAGTAAGTGAACGGCATTACAACAGGAAAGCACGCCTCAGATTTTTTAAAATTGGGGACTTCGTGCTTAAAAAGGTGTTCCAATCTACAAAGGCCGCTAATTCAGGAAAGCTAAGTCCAACATGGGAAGGACCCTTCAGAATTTGTGATATTGCGAGAAAAAGAGCATATGAGTTAGAGACAATGGATGGGAAAATTCTACCCTCACATTGGAATGTTGTCCACCTAAAGAGATATTACTTTTGAGAAAGTACCCATGGTCAGGTATCGCTATGTTAAAATTTTTCTTTGAATTGTTAAAAAATTTACTAACGATTTTAGATGCTAGGCAAAAACCCTTACCCGTGCCAAATGATGAGTCACGACCTGCACGGCAAAATGGAATATTCTAAAATAAGTGCTCCAGGCTTCATACTTCACCGCTCAAACACTTGGGGGGCCGCATATTGTACACAGATACGTGCGGGAAAACAGATATGTAAACGAAAATCGAAAAACATAGAGGCAAGTGTCGAGCAGAAGTTACGGAACCTCAGCATTCATCATTGTGTTTCCATCAAAACAAATGAAGATACAATACATTCATCATAGTGTTCAAACTCATGAGAACAATGAAGTCACCTCTCAAACGCATGAGAACAATGGAGTCACCTCTCAAACCCTTCCTAATACATGAAGATAGGGTCATGACTATATACTGAAATGGGTTATAAGGAAAAACCTTGTTTGAATTATATTTATTTTGTAAAAATCTGTTATACGAAAAATAGTTACGAGAAAGTTATAGATATATTTTAATACATGTAATATTCAAAAACTTGTCAAAGTTATTCCAAACAAAAACATGTGTGTTCCTATTTCTTTCATCGTATTGTAACACCATTATGAAGTTGAGATGTCTTCTTCATTAAGTGTCATAATATATAAAAGGGCCCTCTTTTATAAGCCTCATGTTAATAAGTCATGAGAAGAATCATAAAGCATTTTCAAAGTTTAAAAATGCTAAACTATTCTATAAGTCCAAAATAGATAAGAAAAAGGCAAGAATAGAACATATTAAAGTACTAATAAACTTCTTGATATAGTTAAAAAGACTAAGTAAAAACTTAGTCAACAAAAAAAGTTTATACAAGTGCCCCATTATGATAACTGGGGACTTTTTCCAAAAAATACCTTAAAAACTAACCAAGGGATAAACCCACTAATCAACAAAGCAAATAAAAATAAAGTTTGAAAACATAAACTGGTCACTGAGGGGCTGGAACATCAGAAGTTGTGATATCAGCTTCACTTTCAGGAATGGTAACTTCCGAAGAAACAGCAACAGGAGCAGTTTCAGCTGGGATTGAAGTGTTAGATTCATCGAGGGGAGCAAGAGTCACGGAAGCTTCAGCTTCCTCAGACTGAATCATAGAAGTTTCACCCTCGGGAGCTGGAATTCCAACATTTTCAACTTCAACTGCCACAGCAGCGGCTTCTTCATTTAAAGGTTCTTCAGCCACGGGAGCTTCATCTACCGGAGAAGGAAAGTCAAGTGGTTGTTGGGTCATCTCAATGGTTTTCAAAACCTTGGCCAATTCTGATTCTAAATCAAAGTTTTCTTGCCTGGCCTCAGTTAAAGCATCACGACGAGAGTTTAGAAAAGCCCAACTCACCTCTATGTTAAAATTCTCCTCAAGAAGTTCATAATCCCTTTCCCACATAGCAAGATCATTCTTTAACACTTGATTTTCAGCTAAGGAGGAATCAAGGGAAGCTTCAAGGGAGGCATGAGAACTCTCTAAGGCACGTACCTTATCAGAAGAGATATTTAAATCAGCTTAAACTTGAGTCAAGTTTTGCACTAACTCCCCTGCATACTCTTCTTTCTTGGCCAAAAGTGCCTTAAGTTCTCTGATTTCTTCACTTGACTTTGATAATTGTTCTGAAAATGAACATTCAAGGCGCTCCTTATCCTTCTCAGCTTTACTAAAAGAAGCCTTGGCTCCCGCTAATTCAGAAGTCAGAGTCCGCTTTTGCTGCTCTAGGTTACGGTTGCTTTCTTGCAATTCTTTTATCGTTTCTTGAGCATTTTCAAAATGTTCCTTCCAATTAGTTGCTTCCAGTTGGGCTTCCTTAGCTACTCTCTCAGCCTCGAGAACAGTCTTATCAGACTCATGGGCCTTCTTTTCTAAAAGGGAAATTCTTCCCATCAATTCCGTGCCAATAAGGTTAGCCTACAAAGACAACTCATGAAAATAAGAATCTAGAGATAAAAAAAACTTATTAGTAAGTAAAGGAAGAATACCTTTAACGTAGAATGAACTATGTCATTCATCAAAGTTAAGCAACTATGACTGTTCGTCTTCTTCTTCTCAATGTCTCCAATTAAAGGCTCGAGCCAGACATCTGCTCCACCAGACTTCCTTAAAAGACTGTTATTAGCAGGAACCTCAAGTGTGACACTCCTCATAGCCAAACTTTTGCTGCTGGAATCCTCTGCATGCTGAACAGAGGAAGGCGGAGCTATAGAAGGAGGAACGGTAGAAGAGGTGAAAATAACAGGAGTCGAAGGAGTCGGAACAGGTAAGGGAGCAGAAATTAGCAAAGGAGTAGGAACAGATAAAATAGGCAAGGAAGCACTTGAAACCAAAGGAGGAATATAAGGAATGGGAATGGAGGAGGAAGGAGGAACTTCATCTAAAACCGGACCTAGTTCACCACTTTCGAAACCGTCAACGAAGAGACGTTGAGTGGATTCAATGGTGTCCCTTGGAATGGTTTCATCATCAGAAACAACAGTAACAGGTTTGGTGAGAGAGGAGGCACGGGCAGAAGAAATTTCAGCTTCATCTTCAGAAATGATGCGTCTCCTGGCTCTAGGCCTAGCCATCAAAGAGGTGTTTTCATCTTCATCATCCTCAGAATCCTCTTCAACAATTTTCCTCTTTAACAGCGTAGCTTGTGTTCTCTCCAAAGAAAGGGGAGTACCAAAAGAGGCTCGAAGGGCAATAGCTACTTCAGATGTCATTCCTCGAATAGCAAATCTTGACAAAAAGAAGGATAAAAAGTTAAAAGAGGGGAAAGAATTTAACATACGAGAAATAATAAGGGATGAATACCGTGAGTTTTCACTTTCCAACCATGTTTGTTAGAAATAGATTTCCAGGTTCGTGCCTCCATAGGCACGATTTTCAAAATAGCATCTACCCAACCACGGAAATTAGGAACGGGCTCCACATCTCCCATGGTTGCTGCAAAAAAGCAAAAAAGAATGAAATTAGAGAAGGAGTTGAAATAAAAAAAACAAATACGGTAAGGAAGAAATACTTACGTGCAAGGTTCCATTTCTCAGGAAAAGAAATATTTGATTCACCCACCAAACCAATTGTGGGTACCGCAACGTAATGGGTGTACCAGCCTCGATTTTTATCATCTTCAGGGCTTACCAAAATCCTTTTACTTCTTGCAGTTAGGGTAAAACACCATTGCGGAACAGCTTGGGGTGGTAAAGATGAATTAGATGGGAGAAGGTAAAGTTAACACCAGCCTTGGCCGATACATACCTTAAACAAGCCACTGCTCTCCATACGAGGGGGTCAATTTGAGCCAAACAAATCTTGAAAAAATGACAGAAATCGAGTATGACTGGGTCGATAGCAGGAATAAATCCCAAAGTAAAGGGGTAAGTATAAATAAAGGAAAAACCAATCATATAAGAAGAAATTCTCTGGTTTGGGTTAGAAATAACTATATGAAGGTCATCTCTCCAACGACAATCTTTTCAAACAGTGGAAATCAAGGGTTCAGTAATTAAAGAAGGATAGGTGTCAGCATCAATTACATGGTCACGAAGGGATTCTTTATCATGCTCGAAAGATAAGTCGGTTGGCACTATTTCTTCAACCAAAGGTTCTTGAATAGGCTCAGAAGATTCTTTGCCTTTAGAAGAGGATCTCTTAGTGAAAGAACCTCTAGAAATAGTGCCAGAAGAAGGAGTGATGGAATCAGAGGTACCACCACGAATGGACCCTAGGCCACGAAGCCTACCTCCTCTACCTCTTCTGTGTCTTACAGGGGCATTGGGGAAACTGTCAAGAATTGGGACTCTCCTAGGGTTAGGATTCGAAGATGACATGGTAAAAAGATGTGAACTGAGGAAGAAGTGAATAGGAGTAAATAGTGAAATACTTGGTAAAAGTTTGTGGAGAAGAAGACAAGGGAAAAAGGGTTATATAAAAGCAACCGTCAACGATTAAGGAGTGTAATGATGGAAAGCCTATAATAAAGGCAACTATCACTTCGTGAATAGTGGAGTTGAAGAAGCCTTGAAAAAAAAAGCTGCAGAATTGCAGAGCTAATAAGAAGGTGACACGTATGCAGTGCATTAAATAGAAAAGACAACTGAAGCGTCAGTACTGTCATAGCATTGATTATGGCAAAAATTCCCTTTTTAATGAAGATCCACTTCCCAAATATTTAATTGATAAATAAATGGAAAGTGGGGGGACTATCTGTATTGGGAAAAAACTGAATTTATATAAGATGACGTGTCATGACACGTGGACCGGTCAAATAGTCAAAGCGTGGTAATCAGTTAGAAGGCACGAGCAACAACAGATGCGGGAGAGAAGATACTTAAAGGCACGAGCTATTATTCAAATGAAATGAGACTCGTACCTGTTCGAGTCATTTAAAGCTCAAAGATCGGAAAGAATTGAAGAAATGAATCTGATGGCGTAAAGGAGTCCAAATTCAGCATTAAATGCCAAATACGTTGAGAGAATTTGTATTTAATAGGAATGATTGAGTAACGTTTCTTTTAATGTCATTTATTGCTCATAATTGCCTCATTAAGACAAAGGCATTACACTTTCTCGTAGAATTAACTATAAAAGGGGAAGGTCTCAACATCTGTAGGACACGAAATATCATTGAGATTATACTGAAACATATACTTATTTATTGCTTTATTGTTGTTCTTAAAGTCTCTCATTTCTTGATTATCAGTAACCCGATTTCTCTCTTAATTTCTAGCTTTAACCAAATATTCAGTTTTTGGGTTAAACAATGTCAAAAAGAATCTTCTCATAAAAATCTCAGTTACATAATATCTTAGTTTTGGGACTTATCACCTGTAGTTAGTGTCAAGAAGACAGTGGGGAAAAAAGGCAAAATGGCCTCCAGGCCACCTAAACTTGTAGCTGTTTGTCAACCCGGTAAAGGAACTTAGAATTTTTCCATTTTAACACCTCAACTTAACTATTTGCATATTAATAGATTCCTTTGACCTTTGACTATGCTTATGTGGCAACTACATGTGTGATGTGGCAATAGAGTGTGCAATTCACCTAATTTAGGCGTGTGAGTATAAATTAATTGAGTAAAAGAATTCTAAAATATAAAAGAGAAATTGAAAATCCACTCCCACCCACTCTCCATCTTCTTGAAACACCCCCCCCCCCAACTTCAGCATTGCGTTCTCCCCGTCTTCTCAAAATCCCTACTCCCCCCACTAAATTTCTTTAAAATCCACCTTAGAAGTTACCATTTTCTTTGCAATCCCAAATATCACTCACAACCATTTGTATCAAGAGCTCACTTAGGTAGTCCGACAACTTAGATGGTCGGGTTAGAGACGCCACGCTGGGGATTGTGAAATTGAAGAAAGAAATTAGAAATTGGTCGGAGCAGTACGTCAAGCTTACTAGAGAAGTAGTCTAGTGATTTTTTTTTACCACAAACGACACAGATAAGCAAGGTTTTAAATCTGCCCAAGTCCACAAATCAGTCCGGCAAGCTCGCTTGCGCCGGAAAAGTTGTCACGACCCGGAATTCCCGCCGTCGGGACCGTGATGGCGTCTAACATTTCAATTGCTAGGCAAGCCGACATTAGAGAATTATTAAGCCAATCCTTATTCAATTTAGTATATAACAGCAAGCAAGCTAAAATGAAATACAGCAAGTGCGGAATAATATAAAAACTACAATATTTACTACCACCCGGATCTGGAGTCGCAGTTCACGAACTTCTAGGATTTACTACAAATAAAAGTCTGAAAGGAATACAATAGTTTGAATTAAAGAAACAAAAAAACAGAAAAGATAGACAGGGACTTCAAGGTCTGCGAACGCCGACAGATCTACCTTGAGTCTCCGATGAACCAGTCCGAGCTGCTACGCCTCTCGATCAGCTGGGATCAATATCAAAATCTGCACAGAAAGTGCAGAGTGCAGTATTAGTATAACCGACTCCATGTACTGGTAAGTGTCGAGCCTAAGTGACGAGGCTATGACAAGACACCTACAAATAAACTTGTGCAATATGTACAAAGATGACGGCAAGTAAAAGCTAGACAAGTAATATCGAGAGGGGGACATGCTGAGGGAATCACAAGATAAAGAATCACCGCAGTAATAAGAACTTGATCAACCAATATACCTTGAACCAATAAGAATAAGTAAACACAGTAAAAGAAAATGCACGGCATCACCCTTTGTGATTTTACTCTCAACCTCACCAAAAAATCAATAGAAATGGCACGACATCACCATTCGTGTATTAACTCTCATAACATGGCACGGCATCACCCTTCGTGTATTAACACTCACTGGCACGACATCACCCTTCGTGCATTAACACTCGCAATATGGCACGACATCACCTTTCGTGCATTAACACCCATACTATGGCACAGCATCACCCTTCGTGGATTAACACTCTCCCTTACCAAAAAAAAAAGTAATGAACAAATGACAACATGGAGATAGAAATAACAAGAACATGTCTTGCTTCAACATATGGTTCCACAATACTAACCTCAACTTTGAATCAATACTTAATTATTACCAAAGTCCGTAAAGATGATAAGAACGATCAACATAACGATTAACTAGTCTAAGCATGGATAATATGATCAAGAAAAACAACAATTACAAGAATAAGACTCACCCACATGCTATAACCCGATAAAAACGCATAGGTACTCGTCACCTCACCTATAAGTTGTACCCAACATTCAAACACGTACAAATAGATAAACAAGTCTTAATCCCTCAAGCCAAGGTTAACCACGACACTTACCTCACTCCAACAGCCAAACTCATAGCTCAACCACGGCTTTTCCTTTCAAACAAGCCTCCGAACCAATAGAATCTAGCAAATTACAAACCAAACGATTCAAATTAAGCCTTGGAAACTACCCACGATTGCAAAGAATTCAATTTAGATCATTATTGAAAAAGTCAACAAAAGTCAACATCCGGGCCCGCTTGGTCCAAACCCGAAATTCGGACCAAAAACCGTTTACCCGTTCACCCCCGAGCTCGATTATATAATTGATTTTGGAATCCGACCTTAATTTGAGGTCTAAATCCCCAATTTACCAAATCCCTAGTTTCTACCCTAAAAACCTCCAATTCCACCATGAAAACTCAAGATTTTAGGTTGAAAACATGTGAAATGTAGTGGAAGATTGAAAGAAACTAGTTTAGAATCACTTACCAATTATTTGGGGAAGAAAAGTTCTTTGGAAAATCGCCTCTAGGGTTCTTGAGTTTGAAAATTTAAAGAATGAACCAAAAATCCCGTCTAAGTCCCATTTTGATCAGGTGTAGATGTCGCATTTGCGAAGTTCTCCACACTTATTCTTCCTCCATAAATGCGAAGAATGGTTCGCAATTGCGACTAATGATTGATAACTAGGGATTTTGATACATTTTATACTCCTTCTTGCTTAAGTTTTGATTGGAAATGTGTACAAAATAGTCCCAAAGGTTCACAAGTTGTGCTTAATTGCAGGTTTGATCAACAAAGTGACAAGAAGTCAAAGACCAGCTCAAAAGGAGTGAAACTTGCACAAGTATCAAGACAAGACAAAGCTCAGGCAAAACAAGGCCAGCGCGGCCGCACACCATTCTGTGCGGTCCGCACTGTGAGGTTCAGAGAGGTGGCATTCAGGCAAAAAGGGCAATGCGGCCGCACTAGGATCATTGCGGCCGCACTCGATTTAGTGCGATCCGCAGTAAGAAGGATCAGAGAGCTGCCAACTTCCGAGTTTCAGGCCAATGCGGTCCCCGCTCCATTTTATACGGACCACACTAGAAGCCTCCGCGGCCGCTGTCCATTCTCTACGGTCCGTAGTGCCTAAGTTCTGAGAGATGGGTTTTCAAGTTCAGAGCCTTAGTGCGGCCGCACACCATTTTGTGCGGTCCGCACTAGCCCCGTAGGGGTATTTTTGTCCAGAATTGTCAGGTTAGTATAAATAGCTTCTTTTCCATTTTTAGGTCAGGCGGATAGATTTAGCTGGTAGCTGCGCTCGTGGGTTTGAATATTTTAACTGTTTTGGGAAATTTTATCTTCATTTCAACATTGAATCTTCTAGTTTATCTTAGCAATTAATTAATATGAGTTTTTCTTCATCTATTTCTTTGTTTCTCTCTCTAGATATGAGTAGCTAGACCCATCAGCTAGGGTTGTGGCTCAACCCTAGTGTGGGTAATTGATGGGTCTTGTATTTTAGAGCTTGATTGACTATGGGTGTTTGATATTTAGGCTAATTCCATGTTTAATTGTTAAATTAGTGGTTGCAAACACTAGATTGTATTTAGTTGACTTTTGCTCTTCTTGAGAAAGAGAGCCTAAGTCTCTAGAATTAGTCCAACAAGGAATTGGGGCGTACTCAAGAGAATTGATAGCCCCAATTATAGGGTTAAACCGAGATATCATAATACCCGACTTGATCCTCGATTGCTTGTGCAAATTCGCATACCCAATTGGTCTTAAGAAAGTCAATTCGGGCAAAATCACTCGAACTACCGAGAGGTATAGTGTGAGTAGAATCGAGCAATGGTTATATCATACTCCCCAAATGTTTCAATCTAGCTTTAGATTCAAGAATCCGTCAATTGACCACCTAGGCAAAAGTCACTACCCTAGTGCCCTTTAATCATTTGAACAACTTGCAATAGTTTAGTTCTAGCTTATAATAGTTTAATTGAGCATTGTAGTTTATAGAATTAGATTCATAATTAAAACCCCAAAATGTGTAGAAGTGCAATTTGGAGCAAACTCACAACTCAACTTTAGATAGACACCCAACTCCAATATCTAGCTCTCTGTGAAAATCGATCCCGACCCTAAATCGGGTAAAAGCTGCTTCGACCCTCTCTCGCTACTTAATAGTAGTGCAGGGTTGGCCGTGATCAACTTTTTGGCGCCGTTGCTGGGGAGCTAACTGTTTTGGCTATCTATCTAAATAGATTTGTGTTTTGTTCTTCTTTCCTTCTTTGTTACTAAATTGTTTGTGTCAATACTTCAGGTACAAAATGGCATTAAATGCTAATGACCCTCTTGGAAACGTGAATGCGGGGGAGGAGGTAGATGACAAGGGAGAGAGTGAGGTGCCTCTTGTACCTCAAGGACAACGTAGAGGTCGCCAGGCCAATGCAAATGAGAACGTCCCAGACCCTCCTCCGCCACCTCCAAGAGTGGCTCCCAGAGTTCTTCCCAACCAAGGCTATGCAAGTGCAATTGTTCCGCCCCGGATCCGGGCGGGCAATTTTCAAATAACAATTGTGATGCTGACATTGCTGGAGCAGCGTGGGTACTTCACGGGCGCTGCCACTCAGAATGCTTACAAACATCTCAAGGGGTTCGTGGATACCTATTGGGGGAGCAAGCAAACCAATGTGTCCGAGGATGCACTTCGATTGAGGCTTTTCCCATTCTCACTTAGAAGGAAAGCATTGGATTGGCTTGAGAGACTCCCCAACCATTCCATCACAACTTGGGATGAGTTGGCGGATAAGTTCATTGCCAAATTTTTCTCACCAGGGCACATGGCAGCACTACGGGATGAGATCTTAGCCTTCAAGCAGGAACCTACTGAACCATTGCACGAGATTTGGGAGCGATATTGAACTATGGTGAAGGAATGACCTAACAATGATATGACAGAGGCAATGATACAACAGACCTTCTATCGGGGCATCAATACAACGAATCAGTGCATAGTGAATCATTTGGCTGGTGGAAATTTCATGAAGCTGCCTTTTGATGAAGCTTGTGCTATTCTTGATGAAATGGCTGACACATCCTCCGCTTGGCAAAGTAGAGCCAATGTGCCACAAGGTGACCCCACGGTCACTCATTTGCATAAAGAACTACATGACCATGGACAGGCTATAGCAGAACTTACAACAACAATGAACCAATTAGCAAAGGCACAGTTACAACAAAGTCAGAATCCTCACCAAGTAAATGCCATGGAGGGTGTTAACATGCTTGTGAACAATAGAAGACAGAGAGGTCAACAGAACCAAGGGAATTCGGATCAATTTGACAATGATTGTGGTGGATTCCAAGATGATTGTTATAATGGGCAGAACGAAGAGGTGCAATATATGAATAATTACCAAGGCCAAAGAGGCAATTCTTCCAACCAACAACAACAATGGCGATCCCAGGGCAATTGGAGTAATCAACAACAAGGAACAACAATTGGGGAAATCAAAATAACAATCAGAACAATCAGGGAAACTAGGGCAACAACAACAATTGAGGTGGAAACAACAACAACTAGGGTAGATGGAACAATAACCAAGGAAATCAGGGGCAAGGCTTTCAAAGGCCCCCAATGTACCAACAACCGAGCAACCCACCACCTTTTCTATACCAGGGTCATATTACATCCAACAATGAAATGGGTAGAATTGAAATAATGTTCGAACGGATGATGAAAAAGAATGCGGACTCCGATGCGCAATTGGCTTCTCACAATACTTCAATTAGGAATCTGGAGGTCCAGCTAGGACAAATCTCACAACCTTTGAATACTCGCCCTAAGGGGGCTCTACCGAGTGATACGGTGGTGAACCCGAAGGGAGGGAACAGTTATGTTATGGCAGTAACTACGCTGTGGAAGAGGCAGTGATGTGAATGCCTCTAAACAAAAGCAAATTTTGATGAAGTTGAGTTGCAAGAAGATAAAATTCCTTTGGTGGTTGAGAATGTGGTTGATGAGAATCTGAATCAATAAATGAGGATCAATATTCAAGATGCCGAGGTGGAAACACAAAGTGACGTGAACCCGTCTAGGGAGCACGTAATAGACATGTCGGAGCCAGTTGTGCCAAAAGCCAAGGCACCCTTGCCTAGGCCACCTCCCCCTTATCCTCAGAGGCTAGCCAAGCAGAAAAATGAGAATCAATTCAAAAAGTTCATTGACATGATGGCGAGCTTATCCATTAATGTTCCTTTGGTAAAGGCTTTAGAGCAGATGCCTGGCTATGCTAAATTCATGAAAGATTCGGTGACAAAGAAAAGATCCATGGACTGTGAAACTATCAAGATGACCCACCAAGTTAGTGCTATAGTACATTCAATGGCTCCGAAATTAGAGGATCCCGGTGCTTTCACTATCCCCTACACTATAGGGAGTGCAGACTTTGCTAAAGCATTATGTGATATAGGGGAAAACATCAACTTGATGCCCTATTCAGTTTTCAAGACTTTAGGTATTGGGCCACCGAGGCCAACTTCCATGAGACTGCAAATGGCAGACAAATCAATGAAGCGAACATTGGGTATTGTTGATGATGTGCTCGTCCGGGTGGACAAATTTATCTTGCCAGCTGATTTTGTGATCTTAGATTGCGAGGTAGATTATGAGGTCCCGATCATATTGGGGAGACCTTTCCTTGCTACGGGAAGGCTCTAGTGGATGTGAAAGCAGGGGAACTCACTATCAGGGTGGGTGATGAAAAGGTCATTTTTCATGTGTGCAAGTCAATGAAGCAGCCCAACTATACAGAATATGCTCATTTATGGATCTTGTCACAGCTGTGATAATTGATGATACCAGTGCAATGATCAATGTGGAGGACCCTTTGGAGGCCGTATTGTTGAATCTTGATGTCAATGATGATGAGGACCGAGTGGAGTGCGTGAATGCTTTACATGGAATGAGCTCTTATTCTTATGAGCCTAGGAAACTCTCTTTGGATCTTGAAAATAGAAAGACCCCTCCAATAAAGCCTTCAATTGAGGAACCTCCAGTGTTGGAGTTGAAGCCACTGCCTCCACACCTCAGGTATGGATTCTTAGGCCCTAATTCAACTTTACCAGTTATTCTTTCCTCTTGTCTTACTAACATGCAGGTAGATGCCACATTGGCGGTGCTCAAAAAGCGAAAAAAGGCAATTGGATGGACTTTAGCTTATATTCGGGAAATAAGCCCCGCATTCTGTATGCACAAGATTATTCTGGAAGATGATGCAAAACCCTCCTTGGAACATCAAAGGAGGCTGAACGAGGCAATACAAGAAGTTGTGAAAAAGAAGGTGATCAAGTGGTTAGATGCCGAAGTGGTGTATCCTATCTCTGACAGCTCATGGACTTCACCGGTGTAGTGTGTGCCGAAAAAGGGTGGTATGACCATGGTGACCAATGCTAATAATGAACTTATCCCAACCCGGACAATGACCGGATGGAGGGTGTGCATGGACTACCGCAAGCTGAACAAGGTGACCCGCAAGGATCACTTCCCATTGCCTTTCCTTGACCAAATGCTTGATCGTCTTGCCGGGCGTGCCTTCTATTGTTTCTTGGATGGTTATTCAGGGTACAATCAAATTTTGATAGCTCCAGAAGATCAGGAAAAGACAACCTTTACTTGTCCATATAGCACCTTTGCTTTCTCTCGGATGCCCTTTGGGTTGTGCAATGCACCAGCAACATTCCAACGGTGTATGATGGCCATTTTCACCGATATGGTGGAAAATATTTTGGAAGTGTTCATGGACGACTTCAATGTTGTGGGTGATTCATTTGACGAGTGTTTGACAATTTGGATAGAGTGTTGGCCCGGTGTGAAGACACCAATCTTGTGCTAAATTGGGAAAAATGCCACTTCATGGTTGAGGAGGGCATAGTGTTGGGTCATAAAATTTCAAAGAATGGTATTGAGGTTGACAAAGCCAAAATTGAGGTGATTTCAAGACTTCCTCCCCCCCACTTCTGTCAAGGGGGTTAGAAGTTTTCTTGGGCATGCGGGGTTCTACCGGCGATTTATCAAGGATTTTTCGAAGGTAGTGAATCCCCTGTGCAAGCTGCTAGAGAAGGATGCAAAGTTCGTGTTTGATGAGGGATGTATGCAGGCCTTTGAACTTCTCAAGCAAAAGTTGACCACCACCCCGATCATTACCACACCCAATTGAAGCTTGCCTTTTGAGCTCATGTGCAACGCGAGTCATGTTGCGGTTGCGGCAGTTCTGGGCCAAAGAGTGAACAAAATGTTTCATCCAGTGTACTATGCGATCAAGACAATGAATGAGGCTCAAAGGAACTACACGGTGACTGAGAAAGAATTGTTGGCTATTGTGTTCGCAATGGAAAAATTTCGGCCATATCTTATGGGAGCCAAAGTCATAGTGCACACCGATCATGCAGCTCTTAGGTATTTGATGACAAAGAAAGACTCCAAAGCTAGACTGATGCGATGGGTCTTATTACTCCAAGACTTTGATTTGGAAATTGTGGACCGGAAAGGTAGCGAAAACCAAGTGGCGGATCATTTGTCCTGCTTGGAGGAAGAAGGAAGGTCGTGTGATGGCCTAGAGATCAATGATGCATTTCCCGATGAGCAGCTACTTTCTGTGTCGATGAGTGATATGCCATGGTTTGCGGATGTTGCTAATTACCTTGTGACTGGCATCATCCCGTGTGAGCTCTCTTCTAACCAAAGGAAGAAGCTCAAACGCGATAGTCTGGACTTTTATTGGGATGAGCCATACTTGTTCAAGATTTGCATCGATGGAGTGATCNAAACGGAAAACGTTTTAAAATAACGGGGTTTTTAANNAAGGGGGGTTTTACCGGGTAAGGGTAACGTTTACGACGTAAAAGGGTTTACGTTTGGGTTAAGTAACGGTTTTCTAAACGACCGGTTTTCAAACCCCCGTTTTTCCAAAACGGTTTAAACGGGTTAAAAACCCGGGTTACGTTTTTACCGGTAAAGGAAAACGTAAAACGCGGTAAAACCACGTTTAGACGGAGGGGGTTTTTTCCCGAACGGTTTCGTCGGGGAAGGGTTTTAGGTAACGTAAAGGGGTTTTGTTAAAGGTTTTCCAAGTTTACCTACGGGGGGAACGGGGCGTAAAACGAGGTACGTACAAGTTTTAACGGGTAGTTTACCCCCTTACCGGGGTACGGTCTACGGGAGTTTACGACGTACGACACTTTTTTCCGAAAACTTTTCTAACTAGGTCCACCTAACAACTGGACCGTTCTTTCACTTTTAAAGAGTTACGTCTAGCCACGGGAGCGTTCATCTGACCGGNGAAGGAAGTCTAAGTGGTTGTGGTCGATCTCAATGGTTTTCAAACCTTTAGGCTAATTCCGATTCTAAATCAAGTTTTACTTGACTGGCCTCACGTTAAAGCATCACTACGAGAGTTTACGAAAAGTCCCAAACTCACCTCTATGTTAAAGTTTCTCCTCAAGAAGTTCATAATCCCTTTCCCACATAGCAAGATCATTCTTTAACACTTGATTTTCAGCTAAAGTGGAATCAAGGGTAGCTTCAAGGGAGGCATGAGAACTCTCTAAGGCACGAACCTTATCAGAGGAGATTTTCAAATCAGCTTGAGCTTGAGTCAAGTTTTGTACTAACTCTCCTACATACTCTTCTTTCTTGTTCAAGAGTGCCTTAAGTTCTCTGATTTCTTCACTTGACTTTGATAACTGCTCTGAAAAGGAACACTCAAGGCGCTCCTTATCCTTCTCAGCTTTACTAAAAGAAGCCTTGGCTCCCGCTAATTCAGAAGTCAGAGTCCGCCTTTGCTGCTCCAGGTTACGGTTGCTTTCTTGCAATTCTTTTATCGTTTCTTGAGAATTTTTAAACTGTTCCTTCCAATTAATTGCTTCCAGTTGGCTTCCTTAGCTACCCTCTCAGCCTCGAGAATAGTCTTATCAGACTCACGGGCCTTCTTTTCTAAAAGGAAAATTCTTCCCATCAATTCTGTGCCAATAAGGTTGGCCTACAAAGACAACTCATGAAAATAAGAATCTAGAGATAAAAAAAAAAACTTATTAGAAAGTAAAGGAAGAATACCTTCAACGTGGAATGAACTATGTCATTCATCAAAGTTAAGCAACTGTGACTGTCCATCTTCTTCTTCTCAATGTCTCCAATTAAAGGCTCAAGCCAGACATCTGCTCCACCAGACTTCCTTAAAAGACTGTTATTAATCAAGTGTTACACTCCTCATAGCCAAACTTCTGCTACTGGAACCCTCCTTTACATGCTGAACAGAGGAAGGGGGAGCTATAGAAGGAGGAACGGTAGAAGAAGTGAAAATAACAGGAGTCGAAGGAGTCGAAGCAGGTAAGGGAGCAGAAATTGGCAAAGAAGCAGGAACAGATAAAATGAGCAAAGAAGCACTTGAAACCAAAGGAGGAATAGAAAGAATAGGAATGGAGGAGGAAAGAGGAACTTCATCTAAAACCGAATCTAGTTCACCACTTTCGAAACCGTCAACGAAGAGACGTTGAGTGGATTCAATGGTGTCCCTTGGAATGGTTTCATCATCGGAAACAATATTAACAGGAGAGGAGGCACGGGCAGGAGAAATTTCAGCTTCATCTTCGGAAATGAAGCGTCTCCTGGCTCAAGGTCTAACTATCAAAGAGGTGTCTTCATCTTCATCATCCTCAGAATCCTCTTCAACAACTTTCCTCTTTGACAGCGTAGCTTGTGCTCTCTCCAAAGAAAGAAGAGTACCAAAAGAGGCTCGAAGGGCAATAGCTACTTCAGCTGACATTCCTAATAGCAAATCCTGACAAAAAGAAGGATAAAAAGTTAAAAGAGGGGAAAGAATTTAACATACGGGAAATAATAAGGGACGCATACCATGAGTTTTTACTTTCCAAATGTTTGTTGGAAATAGATTTCCAGGTTCGTTTCTCCATAGGCACGGCCTTCAAAATAGCATCTACCCAACCACGGAAATTAGGAACGGGTTCCACATCTCCCATGGTTGCTACGAAAAAGCAAAAAAGAATGAAATTAGAAAAGGAGTTGAAATAAAAAAAGAAACAGATACGGTAAGGAAGAAATACTTACGTGCAAGATTCCATTTCTCAGGAAAAGGAATATTTGATTCACCCACCAAACCAACCGTGGGTACCGCAACGTAACGGGTGTACCAGCCTCGATCTTTATCATCTTCAGGGCTTACCAAAGCCCTTTTACTTCTTGCAGTTAGGGTAAAAACACCATTGCGGAACAACTTGGGGTGGTAAAGATGAATTAGATGAGAGAAGGTAAAGTCAATATCAGCCTTTACCGATACATACCTTAAATAAACTACTGCTCTCCATACGAGAGGGCCAACTTGAGCCAAATAAATTTTAAAAAAACGACAGAAATCGAGTATGACTGAGTCGATAGCAGGAATAAATCCCAAAGTAAAGGGATAAGTATAAACAGAGGAAAAACCAATCCTATAAGAAGATATTCTCTGGTTTGGGTTAGGAATAACTATATAAAGGTCATCTCTCCAACGACAATCTTTTCGAACAGTGGAAATCAAGGGTTCAGTAATTAAAGAAGGATAGGTGTCAGCTCTCTCTAACTTAATTACTTGGTCACGAAAGGATTCTTTATCATGCTCGAAAGATAAGTCGGTTGGCACTATTTCTTCGACCAAAGGTTCTTGAATAGACTCAGAATATTCTTTGCCTTTAGAACAAGATCTATTAGTGAAAGAACCTCTAGAAATAGTGCCAGAGCTAGAAGAAGGAGTGATGGAACCAGAGGTACCACCACGAATGGATCCTAGGCCACGAAGCCTACCTCCTCTACCTCTTCTGTGTCTCACAGGGGCATTGGGAAAACTGTCAAGAATTAGGACTCTCCTAGGGTTGGGATTCGAAGATGACATGGTAGAAAGATGTGAACAGAGAAAGATGTGAACATAGGAAGAANCGCTCCTTATCCTTCTCAGCTTTACTAAAAGAAGCCTTGGCTCCCGCTAATTCCGAAGTCAGAGTCCGCTTTTGCTGCTCCAGGTTACGGTTGCTTTCTTGCAATTCTTTTATCGTTTCTTGAGCATTTTNCACGACCAGAAACAGAGGTACCAAAAGCTTACCTCTAAAGAACAAAGTTGTTGGAGGCCCCGACAACATTTTCAATTTGATTAACTGACGTAGTTTCCCCGGCAGTATTTCCAGAAAGAGTAAGCCTGAACAACTGGACTTGCCTTTCTAATTCTGAAAGACGGGATAAGGATTTCAACCACAAACAACAGATATCAGATCGAACCATAGGAATTAGATCCCCAAATATGTAAGCAGCTACCAACCATGCACCATGACATGCCGCATATTTTCCAAGCTTATAAGACAACCAATAGTCTTTTTTATCCAAAATTTCCTTCACACAGTCCACAATGAGACTTTCATTCTGGGACAGGGAACCATCAGCTGAGAGAGAACTACAACGAGATAGACGAAAATTTCTATTAGAAACCGTATCTTCCCCTATCTTCAGCCACATACAGTGATATCCAGCATGGAAGTGCAATAAAAGGTGATATATTAGGCGGATGTAAACAGGAAGTAAGCTGCACCGGTGCACATGCTCAACCAAATGCTCCATTCTGTTAAAGACTTGGGTGGCACCAGCAGTGGAAACTTCCAGCATTTCAAAGCAAGTTATCAGAATCTGGGATAAACAAATCAAAACTCTCGATGCAGTTGATGTATGGTTCTCTTTGTCGAGCTCTATCATATGATGATCTTCTGAGCCTGAATTCTCCATGCTGGTAACTTCTTTGAGCATGCGGACCAGATGTTCGATAACTACACAGATCTTATCCAGTACAATACCAGAGAGATCTCGATGTCTTTCAACCAGATTAACTAAAATAAAGAGTAAACTCGTTACCTCCTGCTCCGCCTCTTTGTTTGGATGAGGATTATCAACCACTAACTTTATTAGTTGGGAGATACGATCGATGGTGAAAGTAATCATGCGAGATGTAACAATTGAACCAATTCCACCAGCTGCATCTTTCGGTATTCCCAAAAACTTGTCAAAAATACTAGCTAATACATGAACAGAGAAAAGCCTCTCTGAGATAATTGAAGAATGTAGTTTGAACTCAACAATTTGTAAGAACTTGGAGAAACTAGTGAGGATCTCTGTGCATGGAATTGTCTCCAGGTTGAGCAGCAGCATCTGCAAAGTAAGAGAACGTAAACAGTAGGCGTGTGATGCCAATACCATAAGTTTGACATAACGAAAGAAATACCTTGTATAAAGCTCTTAGAGCTTCAAACTGTAAAGCTGGTGGAAAATCAGACTGATTTATGATACCAAACTACTTTAGAGTCACATTTGAACTGGCATGGAAGTGATAAATTCCTTTGGCTAAAATGAAGTGGAGGCATTTTAATGCCAAAGCTTGCAGGCTCAAACCTCTGTCCTTTGCCATAAATGAGAAAAGTAGTTCCATCTGGTAAAGAAAAGCAATTTCATCTGTTACCAAAATCCAGTAATAAATACGCAAAAAATCAGGTAGAACGTACAATAGATGTCCCTGATTTTGATATTATATAGTCTATGATTCAACTAGTTTGCAGAGACCACCTCAGTCATGATTAATATAGTAATATCGCATGCCTTACATATTAAACCAATCAATCAACTGTACCTAAATCCCAAGCTAGTTCGCCTAAGTAAATATGATTCTTCTCTATACATTGTGCTTTATTCAGGCCTATTTCATTCTAATATTGGTAAAGAATTGGTCTTTTAAATTAGGGGTTCTCTAAAGCTAGAGATTCCCTATACTTAGCACTTATGCTTACTCTGGCAGAAGCTTCTCTAAAACCAGCTTCATGCCTAAAATGAAATATTTGGAGGTCCACATAGGAGATGGTGAAACCATCTTAGGCAACCTTCTCACGTTTCCGGTTATGTACTGATTTTTATCATTTTTCAAGACTTATGACATTGTATAATTAACCTCAAATTAATATCATAAATTCCTAACACCAGCTATACACACCGTTTACCAACATATTCATCTTGTAAGATTACATAAAACCTTAAAATATGGTAGTTTGCTGTTTTGTGCTTTTTGGGTCTTAAGTTTCATTTCAAGAAAATTAATTTGACTCCATCTTATTTTTCTATTTCCTTTATCATCATTGCAGTTCTTTACCATTAATGATTTAGGACTTTGAAACAACACTTAGCTTCCATTTCTTTTCTTATTTTCCTTATCATTTTTGTAGTTCTTGCCTCTCTCTTTGTACGTTTGCTGGCATTAGAGACAATGAAAATCAAAATAAATGAGTACAATTATATACCTGTATAGGAATTAAAGATGTCCATTTAGAAGCAATTTTGGAAAGTGAAACTAGCATCACCAACGAGAAGTCTTCTTCTGAAGATTCTAGGATAAGCTTCATACCAGTCTGCAATATCAGAAAGGTCCACTTTAGCACTGCAATAGAAATTTGAACTCACTTCTGCATGTAGGCAAGTGGTTAGAAAATACAGGTGTACCTGGTATCGTTAAAAACATATTTTATTGAAGTTGTAAGTTGCAACAAGAAACTATTGAAATAGTCATTAATAGATTATAGCTAGCGTTTCATGCATACAAAGGAAAAACATTGCATTCACCATGCATAAGGTTGTCATCTTTATGACTGTTTAACAGTATGGTTTCTGAAAAATGTTTTGTTCGAAAAGCAAGCACTTTTAGAGCAAAACGAAAAGGGAAAGAAGGATAAGGGGCCTGTGTAATGCGCCAAAAAGTGTAATCAGAACGCCTGCATGTGCTTGGTGGCAGAAACACGTATTGAAGAGAAATACTAAACCTTATGAGCTCTATCCACTAGTAAAAGTGAGCACCACATTTTAGCAAAAGCACGTCCTCCTGCTAACCTTATAACCCTTGATGTTTCAGATGACATCAAAAGACCTCCAAGCATTTCCAGAAATACATAAGCAAAGTCGTTCGCCAATTCAGAAAAGCATCCAGCTGCAAACAAAGAAGCCTTTGCCTGTAGATAGAAGCAAAATGTTTGTATCAGTTATCATTCATGCCAAAAGCTAGACGCAAACAGAAACAATATGTACTATGTAGTTAGTGTTACCTCAATCTCTGGACTAAAAACGAAAAGAAGAGCAACGCAAAATAAGATGGTCAAGTATTGGCGACAAAATGAAAAAGTGAAGTTCTCTACGGACAAAGGAGACAATGATCAGTGATACCCCTATCACATTGATTAGGAATATCAGACAGATGAGGAGGGCAGTAGGGACGATAGCGAAGAAAGGAACCACGGGAGGGACAGGGTCCACAGAGGATGAGATCGTCGAACGCTTGATTAAACTCCTTCTGCCCCTTAGAATTTTGATCATGCTGAAACTTCCACAGTTAGTTTAATTGTTAGAGGGAGATTATTGCCTCGGAGCATAATTTTTCATAGGAGGTAAGATGATCAGACCTTTCCCAGGGTCATAAAAAACAATGCCAAACATAAAATTCTTGCAGTTGCCCAATGATCCATCCATAATAGGGGTGTGCATTTGAATCGGTTTATCGATAAATCGAATCGATTATTTGTTATCGGTTTATCGATATCGGTTTATCGATTTATCGATTTTGATTCGAAATTTTCCTTATCGAGTTATCGATTTCGATTTTGTCCTCTTCGGTTATCGGTTTATCGATAAACCGATAAGATATACTAAAACCCTTATTCTATAATACCCTTTCCTTTACCCTAAGTCCCTAACCCTATTATTTCATCTACCAAATTTAAGGAATGATCATATTTAAAGCTCAAGGGAATGAAGTTCAAATTAATGGAAAATAGAATTAGCCGTGATGATGTATTTTTATTTTTTCTTATACCGTTGGAGTGTTGGTGGCATGCATTTGATCCCTTACTTTAGTTTCGTTGCATGTGCTTGTTGACACAATTTTTATGTTATAAACGGTGTTCGTCTTATTTTAGCTTCTTTTTGTCCATACTAGTGTTAGTGTACGCGCTTTGCGCGTGACCCTATCTCAAAAGTAAAAACTTATTTAAAATTTATCTTTGAGTTATAAAATTAATAAAAGTATAAGTTCCTAAAAAGAATTAATATGATCGTGTATAATTAAATCTATAATGAAAGAATCCAACATAAATACTCAATTATCAGTTAATAATTCAACTTAAAATTTACACCAATGACTAAAATTAGAATTGAATGTGTCTATTTGGCTTTGAAGTGTCTATAATTTATTCTTTCAACCAAGTCTCATGAATATGGTTTTTTTTATTTTTGTTGTGTCTGTATAATCAATTTTCATTTAAATTGGGACTTTTGAAAAGTAAGTCTAATTTAATTAAAAGAATATTTTAATATTTTAAACTATATTGAAAACGGGGACGCGAAAAAGATCGGTTAGGAAAATATAGGAATTGAACTTTTATCCAAGTTAAGTAGCAGTTGTATGGTAGCAAGGAAAGTTGATTGTTATTCTATAGCACCGGGGCTACCGTCCCGTGCGTAGATTTTGTTTTTATTTTGTTTGTGAGTTGTTTTAATTTCAATGGTAATAAAAGTTTTTAATTACCAAAAAAAATAACTGAAAAAAGAAAGGAGAAGAGCATTCAAAGATTACTACAGATAGGTTGAGTAAATGAGGAATGCAAGTTGACCAGGAATGTGTACTGTGTACAAAAGAGCATGAGCAACACCTATTCTTTGAGTGTTCCTATGCAGCTAAATTGTGGGGCAATCTGTTACAATGGCAAGGTATAAGGAGAGCAGTATATGGGTGGACTGAGGAGTTAGCATGGGCTGAAAAATGGGTGAAGAGACAAAATGCAAACACTGAGCTGTTCAAGATGGCACTGGCAGCATGCGTATACCATGTATGGCAGGAAAGAAATGCCAGGATATTCAAAGAGAAGGCCAGGAAATGGGAGATACTGGGCAAACGAATTATACAGGAGTTACACTGTCGAAGCAACAAACAAATAGAGAAAGCACTATGTAGATTAGATTGGTATTCAATGTAATTAGTTCAAAAGATATAGCTATAGAAAGGTAGTCAAGGGGGGAAGTAGTACAGAAAGGCTTAGGATATATGTAAAGGGTTATTGCTTTGCTTGTAAATATTTTCCCTGGTAAATGAAAATTGTTAATTACCAAAAAAGAATATGATGTCTTCGTGTTCATGCTATATACGATATATTATTCAAATTTAATGATACAATTATAATAGAGATAATTATTTATGGCAAGGAAATAACATAGTATGCATAATTGCATATCTCTTGTATTTAGATAGCTACACTGGCGAAATTTTTTCTCATGCTACAACAAGGAGAGAAAAAGGTCTGCAAATCATAAAATAAAATAAAAAATTAAAAGTGGGCATGCTTACATGTAATCCGTTAAAATTTAATAAGAAAAAGGAATGCATAAACATGTCAAACTATGAAAGGAAAAAAGGACTTCAAAACCTAAAAGGAATGGAGAAAATTCTAAATATTAGGAAAATAATTAATTATCTATTCTTAAATATAAGGAAATTAATTAAATATTTATTCCCAAATATTAGAACTATTAAATGACCGTTTCGTCTAATGTAAAATTAAATTTTAAAGGGTAAAAAAAGCGAACGACATTTCACTAAGGACCTTCATACTTTTAATATAGTATAGATAATAATTTTTCTAACTGCTTCAAATATTAAAATAAATGAAGATCCATGTGCCGTGATGAACAAGATCAGTAACGTAAACCAAAAATAAACAAAAGAAAATGAAAAACATAGTTAGTGACATGAGGCCATACGTGTCTTATTAAACAACGAGTGACGTAAGTCCCAACCTACTTGTTGGATACGCCTAACTTTTTAGAACTTTGTAGGATGATTTATATATTATAGCTAAACAGTCATCCTCTTTATTTCATTTTTATTAGGAAATTCTACGCCCTATAGAAAACCTTAGTACACTATTTATTTTAAATAAATATCATTTTAAAATATTACATCCTATAGATACCTTTTATCCTTTATAGCAAAATATCTAATTATAGTTATATCCTATATTTAAGGCACCATATATGCTAAATAATATTTTTCTCTCTCATTTTTATAGCACGTTTGGCCAAGCTGCAAAAATCACCTTATTTTGATAAGTGCTTTTTTCTCAAAAGTACTTTTGGTGAGAAGCAGTTTGTGTTTGGCTAATTAGTTTTAAAAGCACTTCTGAGCAGCAATTAGTGTTTGGCCAAGCTTTAAAAAACTGCTTCTAAGTGTATTTTTCTCAAAAAAGTGCTTTTGGAGAGAAGATACTTTTCTCTGCTTCTGCTTCTCCTCAAAAGCACTTTTTTCCTTCCAAAAGCTTGGCCAAACACCTCAATTTTTGGCCAAAAGTGCTTTTGGCCAAACAAAAAAAGCATTTTTGGGCAAAAAGAAGCTTGGCCAAACAGGCTATTAGTCTTTTCTCTCACATAATCACCGTATATTGGCTCTAACCACGTTCTCTCTCTCTCTTTTTGCATACACTTTACTCTCTTCTCCCACAAACCCACGATTCATACCTCTTCTCCCACCCAAATTCTCTAGGTCTCCGCCATTATCACTCTTCTTTTCTCTCTAAAATCACTGTTTTAGAGCCGATACAAGTGCTTAGGGTAAGTTTAATTCTTAGATTTTGATATCATTATTTTGTTTCTCTAATTTTTATAAAGATTTTAGTTTGTTTTTGAAATAATAACCATTGGTATTGTTTACTCACCAGGAAGCTTTGGTTTTTCTCTCCAATGTCGGATTCAACGTCACACAAGATGATAACCAGAGGTATACCCACCAAAATTCTCAAATTTGATGGGCCCTCTTTCTCGTTGCAAATAACTCAAGCGGAGTCGAATTTTGTAGGTTTATCAGCAACTACAGTTTAGGAGAGAAGAACTAAATTACACAATGACAAATCGAAGAAAGTCCAAGTTGAGAAATCTTCAAAAGAAACAAAAAATCCAGTTGCTTCAAAGTGGAAAAAACCTATGAATGATTTTTCATGTGTCAATGTTAAGGAAGTTGATGCAAAAAAAATATCAGACACACGACACGAAAAGGTAATTGCTATTGTATCAATATGCATTCAAAGGAACTTGTATGTATTCATAATTATTCAAGTTATTTTATATGTATGATGTTGTATTCGTATGTATCTTAGTTGTATTCATAAGTATTAAAACAATCCAGAACTCATTTGCACATTCACATTTGTCAATAACTGAGTTGTGCTTACTTGAATATTATATGTTGTATTTAAATGTATTTAGATGTATTCAAACTTACATTCAATGTATTTCAGTACTTATTACAGTTTTCCTTGCATGTTGTATGTATATATTCACATTTTTGTAATATTTGGTTTTAATGTATCCAGTTGTATTTATACGTATGTATATGTATTCTGATGTATTTTTATAGTTGTATTTTTAAGGATTTTCAAGGTTCTCATCACTGTTGTATTTTGAAGCAAGTATGTATTTTTCAATGTATTTATTTGTTGTTTGCAAATGTTTAATTTTTCAGTATGTTTTTAATTGTATTCATATGTATTCGTATGTATTCATGTCAGATGTACTGTTAAATATGTTGTGTATTCAGTTATATCTATACTTCTATATTATATACAAATCTAATTGTATGAATTATTTTTAATTGTTTCAATCAATTATTTTTAGGGATTGTGGAGTGCATGTTGCAGCATACGCAGAGTTTCTGAGCACTCTTGGTGAGATTCCACTAATAACATTTGATTCCAATCTACTCCGTCAAAGATATGGTGCTCTCCTCTGGGACTATGCTATGCGGAAGATAGACGCTGATGCTATAAGCGAGAATGAAGCACCTTCAAAGATTGCTAGGCAAATCACGGAGTCAGATTCAAAGATGCAGATAGTGTTAGAGTAGTTTTAGGTTAATGTAGTTTTGGAATGTAGTTTGAAGAAGAATACTGTTTTGAGTAGTTTTTCGGTGAAGATGGTATTTAGTTTGAAAAACTTATCACTTTATCAACAATGTTCGTGTATGACAATTGCAACTTTTCAATCGCTGTTTCACTGGTTTGTTCATATGTATTCATGCTTATTCTTCAGTTTGTATTCATATGTATCTTACAGGATTCAAGTATGTATTAATATTCAGTAACTTTGCTTGAACAGGTTTTAGGTATTGAACATGTTAATTTCAAAGTCAGAAACTTTATGTATTCTGATGGTAGGTTATATTAAAGAATTCAGATGTATTTTTCTGAATTCAGGTGTATTCAGTTGTATTCGAATGTATTTTTCAGCTGTATTCAGTTGTATTCAGCATCATTCATTTATATATATCTTTCAAGTTCAGTTAATACATATTAAAGAATAAAAATTCAGATGTATTAAACACGTTATACGTATTCAGTTGTATTCAATTGTAGTCAGTTGTATTCAATTGTTCTATTCAGCAGTAGTTAGTTGTATTCAAGTGTTTTATTCAATTGTATTCAGTTGTATTTTGTCGTATTCATCTATATTCAGTTCTACTCAACTGTATTATTCATATAAATACATCAGCTGTATTCAGTTATATTTTTTTGTACTCAGCTGTAGTAAGTTGTATTCAACTGTATTATTCATATATATTTCTCTGTATTCAGCTATATTCTTTAATTTGAAAAAGAATATAAATTCAGATGTATTAAACAGGTTATTGTCTAGTTAGATAATATAAATTCAGACTTATTGAAATTGTTATATTACAGCTGAGTATATAGATATATTCTGATGAATTCTGACTAGTTATGTATATAACTCAGGCATTGTCTATAATAAACTGTCAAAGTATATGTGGACAAGGTTATATTCGATTGTATCCAACATATTAAGGCAACTATATGTATTCAGAATCTAGTCACGAAAGTCATTTCAGAAATTATTACTTGACAATGAGAATTTATTACTTGACAATATCATCATAAGTGTTGACAAATCGTTGAAGCACCAATACATGTCAGAGTGTTAACTATTTATTACGTGGAGCATTTCTACACGTTCGCTTGTTATGTCCTCCCTGCCCACATATGCTACATGAATGTTGATTTTTCGGTTGCAACAATTCACTTAAAGGTTTATCGCGCTTCTTCTTTGGCCTTCCAGGAGGTCTTTTCCATTTGGGTGGTAGTACAACCTCCTCTGCAACATGTGCTGGTATATTCCAGTCATTTCTGTCCGGTAGCGGGTACACATGCACATCGTATGTCATTACAATAGTATTTGATTTGTAATAGTTAGAGCAGTATTCTTCCGGCATTAGAAACTTGCTCTTCAATACAGCCCAAGCATGTGGGCATGGCAATTCATCAACTTGGAACCTCCCACAAACACATTTTCTCTCTAACAGACAGACTGTATAATTCCTCCCTCCATCGTTAACCGTATGTAAGTATTCAGTTGATGGTACCACCTACATTTAAAAATAGAAATATAAGTTTTGAGCACATCTAACTGAATTACCATATGTATAATGCTGAATTACTAAGTTACATACAACTGAAATATTTGCATATAGATGAATACATCATATATTTAGACCAGCAGAATATCAACTGTAATTAGTGCAGAACGTATCAAAAGTCTGCTGTACTTTAGGCAATATGAGGCTAACAAAAACATTAGAAGGATACGTCATGACAATACATATTAAAATTACATATAATACAACTTTGTTAGTTGTATTCTGATGTATTCGAATAGTTTTTGCAGCATAATTTTAGTTATATTCAGTTGTATTCATATCATATCTTCGAAAAAATATGTCTTGTATGGGTTTGAGTTTAGTTGTATTCATGGTAGTTCTATTTAAAAAAATGATTGTATTCAGTTGTATTCATGCCATTAATTCAGAAAACAATTAAGCTATATACTACAGTGACATTAAAATATAACTTACAATCATACGTGTAGATATTGCCTCATTCAAAGTGAGCATCTCCTGGTATTTTTTTCCAAGCGTCGTGTATGTATGTGTAGCTTCTTTGCGGTTACTACAATTCCAACGTCCAAACATCTTCCTAACTTCTTCGAGGAAGTCGTATATTGGCAATTCCCTTGCTGAAACTAGTGCGGCATTGATTGACTCAGCAATATTTGACGTCATTGTTCATCCCCTGTTAACAGGTGCATACAACCTAGCCCACTTTTCGTAACCAGCTAACTCTAAGTATTCTTTCACCCTAATATCTACCTTCTCCACCTTCTCCATCAGACTGTCAAATTCAGCTTGTGTGTATGCTTTTGCCATCGAGGAGTATATCTCGCTCAACTTGGCATGGCTCTTTTTGAATTTCTTATATACGTTGTTCCATAGATGCCACATACAAGCAAAATACGGTACATCTAGATACACTCTCGATACAGATTTAATGATACTCTCATTTCTATCTGAAACGATGCACATGTTTTCCCTGTCACCGTATGCTATCTTGAATTGCTTAAAGAACCACGTCCAAGCAGCATCGTTCTCTGAATCAATAACACCATATGCTAGTGGCAATATATGACCTGTAAATACAATTGAATATAATTATTTTGAAAACATGTATTTCAATATTTAAAATATTAACAGATTATATTATAATTCAGATACTCACATGCACCATCCAACGTGCTTGCCGAAATGAATGTCCTGGTGTAGTAAGATTTTAGGTGACTTCCATCCACAACAACAATGGGTCTACAATGATCAAACCCCTTTATAAAGGCATACAAAGATATATACACGTACATGAATTCATTTTTTGGCGATTTTACCATTCTGATGTGGGAACCTGGATATGTCATATCCATTGTATATAAGTATCCTGGTAATTTTTTGTATGAATCAGCCTTGTTCGCCTTTCAAAAAAATCATTGCCTTTTCTTTAGCCCTCCACGCCAACATGTAGCTAACATCTACACCTAAATCTGATTTTACATCATCAATAATATCCTTTAGGGTGTATTTTCTCTTATGATTAGTAAGCTTAGACCTTATAATACCACCTATAAGGCTGCTACTTGCCTGCCGCTGCTCATACACCTTGTCCTTCAGCGAACATGTATGGTTATCAATGAATTCTCTCACTTTGAATAGTTCTGATTTGTTAATGCTTGAAGCCTTAAACCTCCATTCACAATCTTCTGAAATACATAATAATGCATAGCTGCAAAGAATTAATCATTGTACATATGATTAGCATAAGCGTTTACAAAAAAATCACTCATATACACACGAATACAATCTGACATAGATACATCCTAACATCTATATATATAAATTTTTATACTACTGAATTCAGTTATAGTTACATGCATTTACATACAATGAATACAACTGAATATAATTGGTGGTATATGCATACACTTAAAACCACAGTAGACAAAATAAGAGAAAAATTATAGCCACTGTAATGTAATTATACCAGTAAAATACATATGAATACATGTATTTAAGGACCATAAACAAACATATGTTTACTACATCGGTGATAATCAAGAGAAAATACACAAATACGCATAAATACAACAACGTTAAACTTACAGCTCGAACCAATAATAGAAAATACAAAAAAAAAAAAATACACGCAAACCTGACAGCATTAGACCTATCAACCCGGAATTGAAACCTTTGAGCTATAGCATAATTCTCCATCACCTCTTTCAATGTAGCCTTATCCTTATACACTTGTTCAGCCATAACCTCCCTTTGATTAGTTTTTGGAATTATCAAATCCTTGTGGAGTTCGAACACTCCAATCGCTTCTCCTGAATTGACAAAATCTATAGCCAGTGTATCATTTGTATCGGAATCGTACCTTTGAACTGCTTCGTCTATTTGCACAATGTCGCCTTGATTTAAACTACCTCCGGATACAAGTTCTTTTTCAATAGTTGTTATGCACAAAGGATACATCCCAAATTCTCTATTCTCTTTTTTCAATTCTACATGCACTCTGTTACCCATATCATTGTATATTTCCATTGGCGTGCAATTTCCTTCTACTTTGTATTGAATTTTAATGGACTTTGAGCTCAAATATATACCCAGTTGATTAGAAATTGAAGCAACCAGATCATTAAAGGAGGCATACTCCTTTATCAGTATTCCCTCAATTGAAAAATCGATGTAATTGCCCTCATCGTTCCACTTGCCAGAATGACGCAACAACACTGTTAAACTTGCCATATATATAAAGGAGCTATACCGTATTTTGTATATAATTTGTATAAATTTAATTTTCCGTGGTTGAATTGATATCTGCGAAAAGAGAAAAAGGAGAAGCGAATGGAAGAACTTCGAAAAGATGTTGCTCTGGTTTTCGCTGTATTCACGTTTTTTGAGTTGATATCTTCGAGCAAAATACAAATTAATGGGTACTAGTTTTTGTTCGTTGAGTTAAATTAGGAGAATATCATGTGATTTGATTTCCTTCCGTTTTTAACTAGTTTAACCTTCCAGATTTTGTGCAGATACGTTACTGTATTCACGTTAATGCCGCTTGAATACAGTTAAATACATATCAAACTTAGCTGGAATTCCCTTTGTAACGCCTATTTTTCCGATTGTATTAATGAATACAACAGCTTAAATACATAAAATGCATTGTATAAAAACATAAAAGGTATTTATAACACGTAATATAGCAAAAGGTATCTATAAATGGCTAATTAGACCTAAAAGATGGTGTTTTATGAAAAATTCTCTGTTTATTAACATACTAGTTACGATTAGCCCGGGCTGTGCCCGGGCCCAACAACCATAGTCAAAGATAAAAAATTTATGTGGCTTCCAGTTTTGCTTCACCCTTTGGAATTATGCCCACTTTTTAAAAAAAGTTTAATTGATACTCAATTTTTAAATAATTTCAGAAGCATTCACTTTTCTCTTTTTCTTTACTGCTATTTTCTTCTTCTTTGTGCCTAGAATTTATTTTTTAAATTTGTTGTCTTTTCGATAATTTGATGATTGGGATTTATTTTTTATGATATTGAAAGTTATGTTTCCAATTTGAGCTCATTTGGAGTAGACTTGGGTATTGAATCGTGTATTGAGTTGCTGAAGATCGAAGAACAAGTTTATATTTCAGATTTTTGAGATTCGAAATCTGAAGTTGTATTCAATAGATTGAACTACTGAAGATTCGAATTTTGGAAGTTGCATTTGAAAGATAAAAGAAATTCAGATTTGATTTCTGAATTTGCATTGAAGAGATTAAACTACTTCAGATTCGAAGTTCTGAAGTTTCATTTGAAAGATTGAAGAACTTCATATTTGATTTCTGAAGTTGCATTAAAGAGATTGAACTAATTCCGATTCGAGCGGTTTCACTTTATAAATTTTTGTGCAATGCGGGTATAACTTCAATGCTGATCCCAAAAGTGAGTATTTATGAAAACGCTCCTAGTCAAACTCCTCTATGTATAACTGAATTATACATATATTATACATCTATTAACTATATTTAACTAAATATATAGTTGGGTGGGTGACGATTTAAATTAATTCTTTTAAATATCTTAGATACTCATTACATTCAAGCAAAGCTAAAAGAATTTGCTTCTTCTCTTTTTTTTAAGACAAAAGCTAAACTTTCTTAAGATTTTAATTAAGTCAAACTTCAAATAATATTTATTTATATTTTCAAATGTTGCATATATGAAATTCTCATTAATTGATGACACTTCTCTACGAATGAAGGCTCTCAATAATATAATCAAACCTTATCATAAATTCATAAATGTTGCAAATATTTAGTTTGTATTTTCGCCTCGTTTTATTAACTTAAATATGAATTATAAGGTAAAATAATTTTGACCTAATACATACTTTCCCCCTTAACTTGTATGCAAATTCTTTTGACATACTGCAGTTTTACATGTAATATTCTCATCAATCCCTTACATGTGTTATTGTTTTATATGCTTTACCTAATTTTTTGTTTGGCAAATCTATATGCTTTACCTAACTACTTTGCGCAAAGTTTTGCTTATTTGATTTAAGAAAAGGACGATCTCTGCCTATTTCCCTCCATCTTATAATTTCTCACGTTAATTTAATTGAAGCAAAGCTTAGTCCAAATTAAGCATATTTCATAGGTGTCCCGCTTGAGTATTTGAAGTTCATACCCACTTGCTACTATCTATAACATCTGCTCACCATTTCATAACCAAGGGCCTTTTCAATGGAACAATTAATTAGTCGAGATTAAGTAAGATGATTATATAATATTAATTTTGTTTGTTATGCTTAGATAGTTCAGTGAATAATATATTATATTAGTTATAATTAAGTGATGGTTATGTATTCAAATATGTGTATTATAGTAATAAATAAACAAAGAGCTCATAAAAGATAAAAACTTTGAAGATAAATTTTTTTTTTTCAATATTCTAATACTAAAGAAAGATAATTATTATTAAATTAAGAGAAAACAAGGAAATTAGATTAAGAAAAAATAAGGAAATTTTGTGTGGGGCCGGAACGTGATGGTCATGTGAGGGAGTACAATGTCAGCCCACAGATGTTGTATGGAAATATATGTAGAATGACATAAGCTAAGGATAGTTAAGTCAAGACACTCAAAAATGTATACTGTAGCTATAGTAGGATTCCATCGTGACCAATCATACTGCTTCAATTAAAGAAATTTTGGACTTGCTGAATCACAACCGGAGATAGACGAAGCTTATGAAGAAATGCTAGCGGAACTTGCGGAGGATGCTGCTTCGCCCGGAAACGGTGATGAACAAGCTTCTTTTCCGCCACCACCAACGGAAATTCCTCCAAACCTTGAAGGATTTACGAAATTTGTTAGAGATAATATGTAACTTGTATTTTGGCACATCTTCATTAGTTTTTTTCCTTTTAATGGTGGTATTAGCACCTTGTTGTGCTCATTCCATTGGGGGGAGAAAGACTAAGAAAGATATTGCCATTTTTTGTTAATGTCGTATAAGGTTATTGTATATGCTTCACGGTAGCTAACGCTTCACAAGAAGAATTATCCAGTTCATGACTTGGAGCTGGCAGCCATTGTTCACGCGCTAAAGATTTGGAGGCACTATCTATATGGCATGTTGTGTGAGGTGTTCACGAATCATAAGAGTTTGCAGTATTTGTTCAAGCAAAAGGAGCTCAATTTGAGGCAGAGGAGGTGGTTGGATCTATTGAAAGACTATGATATCACCATCTTGTATCATCCCGGGAAGGCCAATGTGGTGGCCGATGCTTTGAGTAGGAAAACAACTAGTATGGGCAGACTTGCGTTCATTCCAATCGGTGAGAGACCGCTAGCATTAGACGTTCAGGCCTTAGCTAATCAGTTCGTGAGGTTGGATGTTCTAAGCCCAGTCGTGTTTTAGCTTGCACAGCCGCTCGGTCTTCTTTGTTAGAGCGCATCAGGGATCGACAGTATGATGACCCTCATTTGCTTGTCTTTAGGGACCCGTTGCGGCACGGTGATTCCAAGTAGGTTACGGTTAGAGATGATGGAGTTTTGAGGATGCAGGGTCGTGTTTGTGTGCCTAATGATGATGGGCTTCGTGAGTTGATTCTAGAGGAGGCCCACAGTTCCCGATATTCTATTCATCCGGGCGCCACCAAGATGTATCAGGACTTACGGCAGCATATTGGTGGAGGAGGATGAAGAAGGATATAATTGCATATGTGGCTCGGTGTCTAAATTATCAGCAAGTAAAGTACGAGCCTCAGAGACCTGGTAGTTTGCTTCAGAAGATACAGATTCCTGAGCGGAAGTGGGAGCGTATCACTATAGATTTCGTTGTTGGACTCCCACGGACTTAGAGGAAGTTTGATGCAGTTTGGCTTATTATGGATAGATTGATCAAGTCAGCGCATTTCATTCATGTGGTCGTCACCTATTCTTCAGAGCGGTTGTGTCACGACCCAAACCGATGGGCCGCGACGGGCACCGGGTACCTTACTCAACCGAGTACCAGCATAACGTATTCTTCTTATTACATCATCATGGTTAAATGGGCCAGAAGGGTCATCATGGGGCAACAAGAATAAAACATCAGGTAACACTTGACATAAAACAACCCAACCTGATATAGAAACTCACACACGTGACATACGGGCCTATAAGGCCCACATGACCATTTGCAAACTTAAAACATAGGCCGACTAGGCCATACAAGTATCCGTATACATGACCTCTGTCTACAAGCCTCTAAGATTACATAATATTGTAAAGGTCGGGACAAGCCCCACCATACCAATCAATACATGTACTAATCATACAGACCAAATAAGCAACTCTGGAGCAAATAGAGCGCACCAACACCTTCCGCTGAGCTGATAGCCTACTTGGAGGACTCTCAACCTGTCTATCGGGACCTGCGGGAATGAAACGTAACGTCCCCAAGCAAAAAAGACGTCATCTGGTCACGGGTCAATGTACATGTATAAATGAATGCAATGAGAAGTACATCAATAAAATCTTTCGGAATGTCATAAGACCATTATGCCTTTGAGTTATTCATGAAGTAAACTTTTCTCAACTTATGTATTTTTCTGAGACCCATGAATAGATGATAGAATAATAGGACACATGGGAGATCAAGAACATAAGCATCCCTAGCATTTCTATGAATAGAGTCATTTATGGAAGTTGTGCATTTGCTCGTTTCGTTTACATCATATGGATCATGCCAAAAGGAAAGAAGGGATAGCCTTAACATACCTGAGCCGATTCTTTTAGCAATCCCTCTAACCCACGTCAATTGCGACAAAACACGTAACAACAAGATCGGAGTAGGGAAAATCCGTATGATATTCTTGAGAAAGATTGCACTGTATTTCCTTAGAACCGTAAAATCTCATGTTGCTAAGTATTAAGTAGTCTTGTATGAGATTTGATTGTAGCAAATCACGTAATAATTGTATGAAATTGGCTGGAACTCCATTTCACTTCATTGTAGAGATGCAAGAACCTTTCTTAAGTAATTTGGAGGGGTTTTTATTCTTAGTTGGTATGGGCCCCACTATGTGATGACTTGGCCACAAATTTCTTTCAACGTGACACCTTTTATGTGACTTTAAGACTCACCAATTTGGCCAAAACTTGCTGCCATGTTAGGGAGGCCTTTTAGGCTTATCCATCAACATCTTAATAAATTACCAATTCCTTAATTAACTTGGTAATTTTCCACTAATCCAATAATTAACCAATTACCCACATAGTTAAGAATTATCTTAAATTAATTAAAATACTACTCATTTTTAACACTTTTTATACATCATACTATCATGGTCATGTGGTACCTTTAACCTTCGACGAAACTCATTTTATTCGATTCGCTTACCCTCTCACCTTCACGAATTTACTTATCGCGTTGCTTGAAATAACATAATACTTGTGACCTCAAAATAATCTCATTCCCGAGCTTGCGCGATTATCTTACGACAAAACTTTAACGTCCGAAAATGCAGGATATAACATCTCATTCCCGAGCTTTCATCAATTCACTTATGGCATATTTTCACGTACGAAAACATGGGGTGTAACAGGTTGGCAGAGATTTATATCCGTGAGATCGTTCATCTTCACGGTGTGCCCATGTCTATCATTTCTGATCGAGGTACGCAGTTTACCTCGCACTTCTGGAGGGCAGTACAACGTGAGTTGGGCACACGGGTTGAGTTGAACATAGAATTTCATCCTCAGACGGACGGACAGTTCGAGTGTACTACTCAGATCATAGAGGATATGCTCCGCGCATGAGTTACAGAATTTGGAGGATCGTGGGATCAGCTCTTACCGCTAGCGGAGTTCGCCTACAACAATAGCTATCAGTCGAACATCCAGATAGCTCCTATGAGGCATTATATCGTAGATGGTGTCGATCACCGGTTCGATGGTTTGAGTCGGGGGAGGCTTGATTATTGGGTATAGATTTGGTACAGGATGCCTTGGATAAGGTTAAGATCATTCAGGATAGACTTCGCACAGCTGAGTCCAGGTAAAAGAGTTATGCCGATCGTAGGGCTCGTGATGTGGCATTCATGGTTGGAGAGAGAGTGTTGCTTTAGATATCATCCATGAATGGTGTAATGAAGTTTAGAAAGAAGGGCAAGTTGAGCCCTAGGTACATCGGGCCTTTTGAGATCCTTGAGCGAGTGGGAGAGGTGGCCTACAGACTTGCGTTGTCACCGGGATTATCAGTAATACATCAGTGGTTCATGTGTCCATGCTTCGAAAGTATCACGGCGATCCATCACACGCGTTAGATTTCAGCACTGTCCAGTTAGACAAGGACTTGACCTACGAGGAGGAGCCGGTAGCTATTCTAGACCGGCAGGTTCGTCAATTGAGATCGAAGAGTTATCCTTCAGTTCGGGTGCAGTGGAGAGGTCAGCCTATTGAGGCAACCACTTGGGAGTTCGAGTCCGATATGCGTAGCAGATATCCCAACCTTTTCACCAGCTTAGATACTTTTCTATGTCCGTTCGAGGACGAACGGTTATTTTGCAGGTGGAGAAGTTATGACCCAAAAGGTCATCTTATATTTTACAACTCGATTCTGTATTACGAGGCCTTTAA
Source organism: Nicotiana attenuata (assembly GCF_001879085.1). NCBI lineage: Eukaryota > Viridiplantae > Streptophyta > Magnoliopsida > Solanales > Solanaceae > Nicotiana > Nicotiana attenuata. The sequence continues at coordinate 45,095 of NW_017674284.1, read as the reverse complement.
AATCTCATATTTACCGTCCTCGATTTGCGTGCATAGCCCGAATGTGTTTTCGAAAAGCTTTTATGTTGAAAGTTGATGAAAATAATAATTTTTACCTTTAAAAGTTGATTTAGTTGACTTCGGTCAACATTTGGAGTAAATGACCAGGACTGGTGTTTTGACAGTCCCGGTGGGTCCGTATCGAAATATGGGACTTGGGCGTATGCCCGGAATCAAATTCCGAGGTCCCTAGCTCGAGAAATGAATTTTTGGTGAAAATGGAAAGACAAAAACTCTAATGGTTTTAAGAATTCGGTTAATGTTTGATCTTGTTGGTATCGAGTCCGTAGTTTAGTTACGGAGACTGGTACAAGTTCATTATGATATTTAAAACTTGTCTGTGAAATTTGGTAAGAAACGAAATTGATTTGGCGTGATTCGAACTTCCGGTTGAGAAAAGAGATGTTTTAAAACTTCCTTGAAAATTTCATTCAATTTGGTGCTAAATTTGTAGTTCTAGGTGTTATTTTGGCGAATTGATCATGCGAGTAAGTATGTATGATATTTTAGGACTTGTGTGCATGTTTGGTTTGGAGCCCCGAGGTCTCGCGTGAGTTTCGGATAGGCTACGGGATGTTTAGAACTTGGAAAAATCTGGTTTTATTGTAGTCAGTGTTTCTGATTTCCTTCTTCACGTTTGCGAAGCTACTCTCGTGAACGCGAAGTGTAAGCTGGGCCGGGGGATGGGTTTGTTCATCGCCAATGCGAGGCCATGGTCGCGACGCGGAGTAATGGGGGTCTGCTCTTCGCGAATGCGACCGGCATCATGCGAACGCGTACTGTAAAAGGAGGTGGGCTGGGATCTGTAGGTTGTTCTACGCGAACGCAAGCCAAGGTCGCGAATGCGATAGCCAGGGGGGAAAGACCATCGCGAATGCGTACAACCTTTCGCGAATGCGTAGGCCTTCTGGGACACTACCCTTCGCGAACCAACAGGCCCTTTGCAAACGCGAAAAGGCCTACCCAGTGATTTAAAAACAGAACTAAAAACGGGATTTGGCCATTCTTTCTAAAATTTCAAAACTAGAAGACTTAGAGGCGATTTTCAAGAGATAATTTCTTCCCCAAAGTGTTGGTAAGTTGTTCTAAACCACTTTCTTTCAATTACCCATTGCATTTCATGAATTATCAACCTAAAATCTAGAGTGTTCATGGTAGAATTGGGGGTTTTTGGGTAGAAACTAGGGATTTGGGAAATTGGGGATTTAGACCTCGAATTGAGGTCAGATTCCAAAATCAATTATATATCCGAGCTCAGGGGTGAATGGGTAAATGGATTTTGGTCCGAACCTCGGGTTTTGACCAAGCGGGCCCGGGGTCGGTTTTTGACTTTTTGGGGGAAGTTTGAGATATCTAATTCATGCATTGTAGTTGATTCCTTTAGCAATAATAGATGTTATTGAGTTAATTATGGCTAGATACGAGTGGTTCGGAGGTGGATACTAGAGGAAAAGCGGTAATTGAGCATTGAGTGGCCCGTGAAGCGAGATACGTGTCGTGGTTAACCTTGGCTTGAGGGATTAGGTCTTATTTGCCTATTTGCTACGTGTTTGAATGTTGAGTACAACGTATAGGTGAGGTGACGAGTACCTATGTGTTGTTGTTGAGTCATAACATGCTAGTGAGTAATATTCATAAAATTGTAGCTTTCCTTGATCATACTACACATGCTTAGACTAGTTTATTGTTATGTTGATTGTTCTTATCATATGTACGGATTTTGGTATTAATTGAGTATTGACTCAAAGTCGAGGTTGATATTGTGAAAATAATTGTTGAAGTAAGACTTGTTGTTGTAATTTCTATCTCCCTATTACTATTGTTCCTTGTTTTGGTGAGGGAGAGTGTTAATGCACGAAGGGTGATGCCGTGCCATTCTTATTTGATTTATATGGTGAGGTTGAGAGTAAAAGCATGAAGGGTGATGCCGTGCCATTCCTATTTGAATTATATGGTGAGGTTGAGAGTAAAAGCACGAAGGCTGATGCCGTGCCATTCTTATTTGATTTATATGGTGAGGCTGAGAGTAAAAGCACGAAGGGTGATACCGTGTCGTTTCTATTGATTATCTGTTGAGGTTGAGAGTAATATCACGAAGGGTGATGCCGCGCATTTTCCGTTACTGTATTTACTTGTTGTTATTGGTTCAAGGTGTACTAGCTGTTTAAATTTCTCTACTGCTGTGATTCTTTATCTTGCAATCCCATCAGCATGTTTCCCCTCCCGTTATTATCTGGTTAGCTTCTATTAGTTATTATTGTGCTCGTGTATTATTTAACTGCACAGGTTTATGTACGTGTATTGTCCTAGCCTCGTTACTACTTCGCCGAGGTTAGGCTCGACACTTACCAGTACATAGGGTCGGTTGTACTGATACTGCACTCTGCACTTTTTGTGCAGATTTTGGTACTAGTTTGAGTTGACCCCGAGTTTAGCAGCTGGACTTGATCGACAGGAGACCAAGGTAGATCTGCTGGCGCCTGCAGACCCTGGAGTCTCTTCTTAGACTTGTTATTTTACTGTTCCTTTTCTTTCAGAACATTTTATTATCTTCAGACTCTGTTTGTAATAAATCGTAGTAGCTCGTGAGTTGTGACTCCAGATCCAAAATGTTTCAGTTACTTTGGATTTTAAAATATTCTGCAAACTCTGTTTAACTTCTGTATGACTTAATTAAATTCTATTATTAAAAATTTGTTGAACCAACAGGAGGGAGGAACTCCAATCCCTTCACATCAAAATTCTCCTCGACAGTCCCGGAGGGGACACCTCAAAGATCAACATCTCACACGCATTATTAATAAGGGGACGAGCAAAATACCAAGGATGCATTAAAACAACTAATTGTGGAACACGTCAACAATGCTCTTCAAGCTTTTGTTAGTGGATTGCCAACTGCGCCACCAACTCCACCTCCAAACAACACTGTAACTATAGAAATCCCACGCTCAAGACTTACTAATTTGGGAAGCGGAGGAACTCCCAGTGAATCTCGCGATGGAAGGTCAGGTACACCAAATAATTCTGATTTACAAAGTTTAGCACTAACTTTGCAGAAGCAGCTCAAGGAGCAAAACGATCGCATAGAACAAATACCTGGTGTGCCACCCGTGATTAAAGGAGTGGATATTAACAAATATTCACAGCAGCCCTGGAAGCCTAGTACAACTCCCTTGCCGATACCAAAGAAGTTTAAAATGCCCGATATTCCAAAGTATAATGGAACGACCGACCCACGGGATCATGTAACTACGTTTACAACTGGCTTGAAAGGCAAAGATTTAACCAAGCAAGTAATTGAGTCAATGCTGGTCAAAAGATTTGGCGAAACACTTATGAAAGGAGCACTAACATGGTATTCTCTTTTACTAGAAAATTCTATTGATTCTTTTGCTGAGCTTGCAGATTCATTTATAAAAGCATATTCCGGAGCTTAAAAAGTTGAGAAGAGGAAGGAAGACATCTTCAAAATAAAACAAGGAGATACTGAGCTACTCAGGGAATTTGTGGATAGATTTCAACGTGAAAGAATGATGTTACCACGCGTACCTGATAATTGGGAGGCCATGGCATTTGCAAGTAACTTAAATGAAAAAAGCTCAGAAGTCACAAGGAGACTCAAGGAAAGATTACGAGAATTCCTGCTACAACTTGGAATGATGTGTACAGTACGAAGTTGCGGATAGAAGAAGACACTATCACTCAGTCAAGGGGTGATGAAAGAACAAGTTCGAGGCGACCAAAAACCGAAAAAAGGTCCGGTAAGAACAGGTATGAGCCTTACATGGGACCAACAGGACGGGATTCACGCTCTAAATAAGAAAATCCAAGGTATGGTTCTAGATTAAGAGATAGAGACGCGGGTTCATCATCCAAGTTCGGGAAAGTGCGAGATGCGGGGGACAGCAATGTTAATACAAAGGCAAAGATTGGGATTACAGTTTCAATGTTAGCACTTCTGAGTTGGTAGCTATTTTAAGAAGCATGGGAGATAAGGTGCGGTGGCTAAAAGAAATGAGATCGAACCCTACCAGAAGGAATCCAGATTTTCTGGTGCGAGTTTCATAACGACCACGATCATAAAACAACAGATTGCAGATTGCTACAAGGTGAAATAGAGCATTTGTTAAAACAAGGTCATTTAACCGATTTGCTTAGTGAGAAGGGCAAGCAAACGTATATGAAGAATAGACAAGAGCCACCAAAACCTCCATCACCAAAAAGGACGGTTAATGTGATAAGCGGAGGAGAGGAGGTCAACGGTGTGACATACACGGCTGCAAAAAAGACATCAAAAGTCACAATTAACACGGAAAGCGAGTTCGCCAGGTTTTGGAAGAAGACAGTATAACGTTTGATGATGCAGATGTAGATGCAGATGGCGTGATGATTCCTCACAACGATGCACTGGTACTATCTTTACTTGTACATGATACTAATGTGAAAAGAGTTTTGATTGACCCAGGTAGCTCCGTAAATATCATTCTTCTAAGGGTGGTAATCGAGATGCAAGATGATAACAGAATGGTGCCCAAAGCGCGTACCTTATCTGCATTCGACAATTAAAGCGTAGTTACAAAAGGGGAAATAATTCTTACCGCATTTGCAGAAGGAGTTGTCAAAAATACGAAATTCCAAGTGATAGATACGGACATGGCGTATAATATGATTCTTGGCAGGCCTTGGATACATGATATGGGTGTTGTTCCATCTACTTTACATCAAGTTATTAAGTTCCCTTCACAATGGGGGATTAGACAAATCCGTGGAGATCAGCAGGCTTTTAGAAGTATCAATTCAGTGGTGGATTCGAGCATAGTGAATGATGGTGCAGATAGAAAATAGCAATTACAGAATTCAATTGAGGACACAACAGCACAAACCTCAATGGAAGGTAGACAAACGGACATAGACTCAAGGCCTAATGTCATTCAAGAGATAGAAGAAAATGAAAACATCAAAACAACAATAGAAGAAGGCTATCACACTTTCCAAGAAGTGGCCAGATAGAAAAGTTTATGTTGGAATGAAGCTAAGCCCAGAAATAAATGGTAAACTTGTCAAATTTTTACAAGCTAACGCAGATTGATTTGCTTGGTCGCATTCAGATATGACAAGTATACCACCGGAGGTGATGACTCACAAGCTAAATGAAGATCCATCTTATCCACCTCTCAAACAGAAGAAAGGGAAACAAGGATCCTTCAAAAATCAGGTGATCCAGGATGAGGTACAAAAACTTTTAAAAATTGTGTCCATACGAGAGGTAAAATATCCTAACTGGCTAGCTAATATTGTAGTAGTACCAAAAAAGAATTGGAAATGGCGAGTTTGTGTAGATTATACTGACTTAAATAAAGCTTGTCCTAAAGACTCATTTTCTTTACCACTTATAGATCAACTAATTGATTCTACTGCAGGACATGAGTTGTTGAGTTTTTTAGATGCCTATTCAGGATATAATCAGATAAAGATGGATCCTTTAGACGAGGAAAAAACTTCCTTTATCACAGACAGGGGGACTTACTGTTATAAAGTCATGCCTTTCGGATTAAAGAATGTTGGAGCCACGTGCCAAAGATTGGTGACAAAATGTTCCAAGAACACCTGGGAAAAACTACGAAAGTCTACATCGATGACATGTTGGTCAAGTCAGCACAGGCGGGGGATCATATCCAACATTTGTCAGATATTTTTTAGATTCTTCGCAAGTTCAATATGAAGTTAAAAGCCAAAAAATGTGCCTTTGGCGTGGCTTCAGGTAGGTTTTTTGGTTTCCTTATTTCTAACCGAGGTATAGAAGTAAACCCTGCACAGATCAAAGCCATTGAAGAAATACCAGACATACTCACGAGCAAAAAGGAGGTGCAGAGGTTGACAGGAAGGATAGCAGCTTTGGGAAGGTCTACTTCTAAATCTTCGGAGAAACGTTTTAAGTTCTTTTCAGTGTTAAAAAAGCAAAACCAATTTGAGTGGACTAATGAGTGTCAACAAGCACTCAAAAATCTAAAAGCATACTTGTCAACCAACGTTGTTTGCTAAACCGAAGGATGGAGAAAGGCTACTCATCTATCTCGTTGTATCAGAAATGGCGGTAAGTGCACTATTAGTAACTGAAGACAAAGGTAAACAATCTCCAATCTATTATGTTAGAAAATCTTTATTGGATGTTGAAACTCAATATCCTCACTTAGAAAAACTTTCTTTAGCACTAATTATGGCATCTAGAGAGTTGAGGCCTTATTTTCAATGTCACCCTATCTCTGTAGTGACCTCTTACCCCTTAAGAAATATATTGCATAAGCAAAAACTGTCAGGTAGGTTAGCCAAATGGGCTATAGAACTCAGTGAATATGGTATCATGTACCAACCTAGAACTGCGATAAAATCACAAGTTTTAGCAGATTTTGTGGCAGACTTCAGCCAGGGATAGTTCCTGAAGCAGAAAAGGAACTGCAGGTATTCTCTGGATCAAATCCGGGTACTTGGACCCTATTCACTGATGGCTCCACGAATGTTAAAGGAGCGGGTTTAGGCATTGTTCTAAACCCACCTTTAGGAGAAACCATAATGCAAGCAATAAAGTGCCATCCCATTACTAACAATGAAGTAGAATACGAAGCTGTAATTGCAAGTCTGGAATTGGCACGAGAGCTCGGAATAGAGCAGATTATAATCAAAAATGACTCGCAGCTTGTAGTTGATCAAATGCAGGCGACTTATATAGCTAGAGAGGCACGGATGTAGCACTATTTGGAAAAGGCACGAGAATTAATCAGATAATTCTAATCGTGGAAAACCGTGCAAATACCCAGGGAGGAAAATGCGGAAGCACACGCGTTAGCTTATCTCGCATTTGTTGCAAAAGTAACGAACGAAGAAAATGATACCGTAATACATTTGTTTCATTCGGCACATGATCAAGATAAACATGAGGTAAATTTCAATAATTTAACTTGGGATTGGAGAAACGAGTTCGTTAATTTCCTGCAGTACGGGATTTTACCTGAAGACAAGAAAAAGGCTCAATCACTTCGACGAAAAGCTTCCCATTATAGTTTGGTTCATGGCAACCTGTATCGAAAGATGTTCGGAGGGCCTCTAGCAAAATGTCTCTGGCCTTCTCAAACAGAATATGTGATGAGAGAAGTACATGAGGGACACTGTGAAAATCATACGGGAGGAAGATCCTTGGTAAGAACTTTAATTAGAGTAGGATATTATTGGCCAAAAATGGAAGAAGATGCGGAACATTTTGTGGCCAAATGTGACAAATGCCAGCGATATGGCAACAACATGCATCGCCCAGCGTAGCTATTCATCCGGTTATTTCACAATGGCCTTTTATGAAATGGGGGATGGATATCGTGGGTCCACTACCAAAAGGCAAAGGTAAGGTACGATTTTTATTAGTAGTAACAGATTATTTTACCAAGTGGGTAGAATCAGGTGCCTTCAAACAGGTGCGGAAAAAGAAGTCAGGGACTTTATTTGGCGAAATATCATATGTCATTTCGGAGTTCCAAAAGAAATTGTATGTGATAATGACCTGCAATTCATAGGTGCAAAAATCACAAAATTCTTTCAGCATTGGCAAATTAAAAGGATAACTTCAACACCTTACCATCCTGTGGCTAATGGACAAGCCGAATCGACACATAAAGTTATAATTAATAACTTGAAGAAAATATTAGAAGAGTCAAAAGGTGAGTGGCCAGAAGTGTTACCAGGAGTCTTATGGTCTTATCAAACAACAGCAAAAACAGGTACGGGGGAGACTCTATTCTCACTTGTGTATGGTACTGAAACCTTAATCCCAGTTGAAATAGGTGAACCATGTACAAGATATACCCAAGCGGCTGAAGAATCAAATGAGGAAGAAATGCGAATAAATCTAGATCTTGAAGAAAGGAGAGAAGCGACTCTAATAAGGATTGCAGCGCAGAAACAAATTATTGAGTGATACTACAATCGGAAAGCTCATCTTAGATACTTCAAGATTGGGGACTTCATCCTCAAAAAGGTTTTTCAATCGACAAAAGCAACCAATGCAGGAAAGTTAAGTCCAAATTGGGAAGGACCCTACAAGATTCGAGGCATTGCTAGAAAGGGTGCGCATGAGTTAAAAACAATGAAAGGCAAAGTACTCCCATCAAATTGGAATGTTGTTCATTTAAAGAAGTATTACTTCTAAGCAAAGGAAGAACACCAGTCAGGTATCATTCGTGTATGGTTTAGTTTTGTTCTTTTTTAATTATACTAACCATTTTAGATGATAGGCACAAAGCTAGCCCACTCCAAATGATGATATTAGACCTGAAAGACACGCGGGATACAAAATTATTTCCGGTCTGGGTTACAACCTTTCTGATAGAAATAAAAAGGGTTAAGCAGTCATCCTCTAAATATATACTTCCGAGTCCCGTGTGTATTTTCCTTTTCAGGAAATGGACCAAATGGAAGGAATAATTAATTGCTCGAGATTTCATACTTCAAAGCTCTAACACTTGGGGGACTATAGATAAAAAGGCAAAGAAGACTGAAAGTCAAAGAAGACTAAAGAAGACTAAAAGTCAGAATTCAAGCCTGGATCAACCCAAAAATTAAAAGTCAGAGCCAATCAAGAGCCAAAAACAAGAATGATTCAAAAACCTTTGTAATAAGCTTTGATAAAGTGTAAACTCGCGGACATAAATTACAAGATCCTGCAAGTACTTAGGTTAAGGGCAATGATTAGTCAGGGGTTGCAAGATATACCCTAGAATTTTTTGAAATCTGTTATAAGAAAAACAGTTATGAAAGAGTTGCAGATGTCGTACAAAAAGTTAATTGAATACTTGTAAAGTGCTATGTAATTTGAAAGTTCAAGACATGAACTTCCTCAAATTATTCATGAAACTTCTTCATAATATGTATTTTCCTACTTCTCTCATATACTTACACCAATATGAAGTTGAGACGTCTTCTTTATTAGTGTCATTTATAAAAGGGCCCTCTTTTATAAAATTCGTGCATATGCCAAAATCACGAAATATTAAAGCATTTTTAAATGCAAGTCAAAGAGTTTAAACAAATACTCAAATTAAACGAAAGATTATTTATTAAACTTGGCTAAAACTAAGTATATACATAGTTAAAACCAAAATGTTTGTTTGATAAACAAACCCCAAAATGAACCAGGGGTAAAAACTAACCAACCATTCCAAAAAGTAAAAAAAAACATCCTATCAAAAGTTCAAAAACAAAACTAAGTTATGAAAGAACACTAAGGGGCAGATTCCAATATGGCATTATCAGCAACGGGAGAGGCAAAATCCAATATGGCATCATCAGCAACGGGAGAAGATTTAACTTGAGTAGAAGAATCTTGAATACCAACTTCACCAGGAGTAAGCTCATCACCTTCGGGAACGCCGACCTCAGGTGAAGGAAAGTCTTGACTTTGCAGAGTTTTTTCGATTGCCTCTTTAGCTTTAGCAATCTCAACATTGAGATCAAAACCTTCCTGGCTAGCCTCCATCAAAGTCTCGAGGCGGGTACTCAAAAAATTCCCAACTTACATCAAATGTCGATTTATCTTCTAGGGCTTCGTAATCTTTCTCCCAGTGGTCAATTTCAGCCTTCAAGTCTTCTTTCTCAATCAAAGAAGCATCATAAGAAGCCTTCAAAGTGGTGAGGGAACTCTCCAAGAACTGGATCTTATCAAAAGAGACACAAAGGTCTTCTTGAACCCGAGTGAGTGTTTGAACTAGCTCCCCGGCATAAGTCTCCTTCTGACAAACCCCTTATGTAACGACCCAAACTAACCCTGTCATGATGGTGCCTATCGTGGTACTAAGCAAGCCGATACATTTCCAAAACAAAATGATATTTTTGGTTAAAAGACAAATCCCAAGCTATATAATATAAAACCTTAAATAAGGAATTCAGATCAAAATAGAAGTGCGGAAAAGAAAGCCCAACATCGGGGTGTCACTAAGTCATGAGCAACTATTACAAACTGTTCTGAAAGATAGCAAGACTAAGATAGTCCAGAAAATAGCTAAATACAACTAAAGAAAGATAAGAGGGAGAAGAACAGGGCTGCGATCGCCAAGCAGCTACCTTGCTATCTCCGAGATAATCAGTAACTGGAATAGTCAACAGCCGCTACCGTGCCCAGATACGCCAGGATCAGCACACAAGGTGCAGGGAGTAACATGAGTACTTCCAACTCAGTAAGTAACAGAAATAAATAAGGAACTGAGAGGCAGTGACGAGCTATGCAAATACAGTTTATTCCAGTAAACTTCATCAAGAAATAGGCATGCTTTCAAATTCAACAGTCTAAGTCAAATCAGTTCGTGCTCATGTACCAGATAACAAGTCCTTCAGAGAGTTATATAACAAGTACAAGAAACAGTAAGTGCAACAATAATGGAAAATGGGTATAGTCTCTCAAGACACAGTCACTCAACTCATCGCAGCTGCTCAATCACTCGGCTCTCAACCCTCAATAATCACACTCAGTAGGTACATGTGCTCACTGAGGGTGTGCAGACTCCGGAGGGGCTCCTTCAGCCCAAGGCTATAATCCGCACGAACAACTCACGTGCTGCACGGACAACTCACGTGCTATAGTATCAATATTAGAATTCGCACGGACAACTCACATGCTGCACGGGCAACTGACATGCTATTGTCATGACCCAATTTGACCCTCCGAAAGGTGTCGTGACGGCACCTAGTCTTTACGACTAGGTAAGCCTAATATTTACGGAGAATTTAAAGAAAAGTTAAAACAGCATATTGTAAATAACAAGGATAGTGCCACTCGGCATATACAAAAATAATCTCCCAAGACCCAGAATGTCGCTAAATCACAAGCTTCTATAATCTATGTAGCTTTATACAAAAGTTTGAAGATAAACAAAAGGAGATCTCCAGGAGAGGGAATAGAAGGGGACTACGAGGATCTGCAGGCGCGAGCAAAAATACCTTGAAGTCTCTTGGAATCAGCAATCATGCACTAACCTCGAGGCTGATAGCTCGTACCTGGATCTGCACACGAAAACATGTGCAGGGGCATGAGTACTCCACAATGGTACCCAGTAAGAGGCAAGCCTAACCTCGGTCAAGTAGTGACGAGGTCAGGTCAGGGCCCTACTAGAGTATATATAATAAATTAAGCAGTAAGAGATATAAGTAGAGTTTACGGTAAAACATTAAAGAAATACACAAATTTTAACAACTAAGGGATCCCTCGGCTCAGAACAAGGTAAACACAACAGGAAACTCTCCCGGGATACCGTCCCGTAGGTTCCGAAATGATTATGCGGTATAGGGGGATCTCCCGGAATACGTCCGTAGTACCAAAATAAATATGCAGTGCTGGGGGATCTCCACGTATACGACCATAGTCCCAAAATAAATATGCAAGACAAGGGGATCCCCCGGAATACGTCCGTAGGCCCAAAATAAATATGCAAGACAAGGGGATCTCCCGGAATACGTCCGTAGTCCCAAAGTAAATATGCCGCTCAAGATAAAAATGACAGGTACGACATCAAATTATACAGTTTAGACTAAACAAAATCGAGGGAAAGAGGGGTCTACCTAAGCATGTTGCATAAAAATCAAATAGGCAGTTAAAACACGTAGCCATGCTTTCCTAATCTAATCTCAGCAATTAAACATAGTAGTGCAATCTAATAAGGGAAAGGAGTTATGACTAAGGAGGAAAAATGGGGTTTTTACAACAACAGCTCGTGTACGTACTCGTCACCTCACGTACACGGCACTTACACATCAAATAATACCATACATCCTAAGGAAAAGTTTCCCAACACAAGGTTAGGCAAGCCACTTACCTCGAACCGCTCAAATCAACTCGATATCACGCTCTTGCTACGAGTATCCGACTCCGAATGGCCCAAATCTAATCAAACCAGTTGCAAAATATAAATATAACTACAAGTAACTAATTTAACTAATGAAATCAAAGCTAGGGTAAGAAAATAGAAGAACGCCCAAAAATCCTCCCCGGGCCCACGTCTTGGAATCGGGTAAAAGTTACCAGTTTAGATCTCCCATGCACTCATGATCACTCATCCAAAAATTATTCAATTCTGACGCCTAAAACCCGATCAAAACCCAAAAATTCGATTGGGGAACTTTTCCCCCAAATTCCCATTTTTTCCACTCAATTTCCATGATTAGATGGAGAAAATTACTATAGATTGATGAAATATAAAAGAAATAGGATTAGGAATCGTTACCCGCTGACTTCCCCTTCAAAATGCTCACAAAATCGCCTTCTCCCAAGCTAAAAATTGAATTTGGTGTTATGAAGTTTCAAACCCTCGAAATCCTCTTTTCTGCCTAGCGATTTCCGCTTCTACGGTCACGGGGCCGCATCTGCGATCACGCACCTGCAGAAAAATCATCGCAGGTGCGAAGGTCACTTAACCGGGATGGGTCCGCATCTGCGGCTTCCTAGCCGCTTCTATGGCTCTACACCTGCGGTCCCTCATCCGTAGGTGCGACTATATCAGGTGCAACAAATCTTCAGCAATGCCTAAATTCCAAACCAAATTCTTTAAGCGTCAGGAACTCACCCGAGACTCCCGGGACCTCAACCAAACATACTAATCAATCCTAAAACATCATATGAACTTAGTCGAGCCCTCAAATCACATCAAACAACGCTAAAACCACGAATCACCCTCCAATCCAAACCTAATGAACTTGAATTTCCAAAGTTCTACAACCGATTCTGAAACCAACCAAGCCATGTCTGATTGACCCTAAATTTTGCACACAAGTCATAATCACCTCTACAGACCTATCCCAACTTCTGGAATTGGATTCCGACCCCGATATCAAAATTTCCACTATCGGCCGGAAACTCCAAAAATTCAACTTTTGCCATTTCAAGCGTAAATAAGCTACGGACCTCCAAAACACAATCCGTACATGCCCCTAATCCCGAAATCAACCAACCGAGCTAACGGAATTGACGGGATTCCATTTCAGAGCAGTCTTCACATTGTTCTGACTAAGGTCCAAATTCTAAGACTTAAACTCTCATTTGGGGACTAAGTGTCCCAAAACACTCCGATACTCAACATGAACCATCCCGGTAAATCACAATAGCAGAAAAAGACACAGGGGAAGTAGTTAACAGGGGATCGGGGCGTAAATTCTCAAAACGACCGGCCGGGTCGTTACATCCTCCCCCTCTTAAAACATTCGTTCGTCCTCGAATGAGCATAGAGACATACCTGAAGTGGTGAAAAGATGAGGATAACGGCTGCGCATATCCAGCTCGGTCTCCCAAGTCGCCTCCTCCACCGGCTGACCCCTCCACTAGACCTTTACTGAAGGAATATTCTTTGACCTGAGCTTCCTGATCTGCCTGTCCAAAATGGCTACTGGCTCCTCAACATAAGATAGATCCTTGTCCAACTGGACTGAGCTAAAATCAAATACAAGATTCGAATCACCGTGATACTTCCGGTGCATGGAAACATGGAATACCAGATGAACTCCTGCTAGGCTGGGAGGCAAGGCAAGCTCATAAGCAACCTCCCCAACACGCTGCAATACCTTAAAAGGACCAATGAACCTCGGGCTTAGCTTGCCCTTCTTCCTTAATCTCATGACGCCTAGGTGACATAAATGCCAAATCGCGAACCTTCTAGTCTGCATAACTCTTCTGCCTAGATTGGGCTATGGGAAGTCTCTCTTGAATCACCTTCACCTTATCCAGGGCATCCTAGACCAAATCTGTACCCAACAATCGGGCCTCGCCCGGCTCAAACCACCCCACCGGGAACCGGCATCGCCTACCATACAAGGCCTCGTACGGTGCCATTTGAATGCTGAACTGGTAATTGTTGTTGTAGGCAAACTCTGCAAGTGGCAAGAATTGGTCCCATGACCCTCCGAGCTCCATCACACAAGCACGGAGCATATCCTCAAGAATCTAAATCGTGGGCTAGGACTACCCGTCCGTCTGAGGGTGAAAGGCTGTGCTCAGCTCCACCATAGTACCCGACTCATGTTGTACGGCTCTCCAGAATCGTGATTTGAACTGAGTACCTCTGTCTGAAATGATGGATACTGGAATACCGTGAAGGCGGACGATCTCCCTGATATAAATCTCAACTAATCTCTCTGAAAAGTACGTAGTCAATACTGGAATAAAAGGAGCTGACTTGGTCAGCCGATCCACGATCACCCAAATAGCATCGTTCTTCCTCAAAGTCCGAGGAAGTCCAACTACAAAATCCATGGTGATCCGCTCCCACTTTCACTCTGGGATCTCTAACCTCTGCAGCAATCCACCCGGTTCTGATGCTCATACTTTACCTGCTGGCAGTTGAGACACTTGGCCACAAACCCAACTATATTCTTCTTTATCCTCCTCCACCAATAGTGTTGCCTCAAATCTTGGTACATCTTCGCGGCACCCAGATGATAGAGTACCGCGAGCTGTGAGCCTCCTCAAGAATCAACTCCCGAAGCCCATCCGCATTGGGCACACAGATCCAGCCCTGCATCCTCATCACGCCATCATCACCAATAGTCACATATCTAGCATCACCTCGCCGAACCCTGTCCTGAAGAACTAGAAGGTGGGGATCATTATACTGCCGCTCCCTGATACGGTCATAAAGAGAAGACCGAGCAACCACACAAGCTAATACCCGGCTAGGCTCTGAAATATCCAATCTCATGAACTGACTGGCTAAGGCCTGAACATCCAAGGCTAAGGGCCTCTCAGTTGCCGGAAGATATGCCAAACTACCCAAACTCTCCGCCCGGTGACTCAAGGCATTGACCACTACATTGGCCTTCCCCGGGTGGTACAATATAGTGATGTCATAGTCTTTAAGTAGCTCCAACCACCTCTGCTAACGCAAATTAAGGTCCTTCTGCTTAAACAAGTGGTGCAAGCTCCGGTGATCAGTGTAGATCTCATAAGGAACACCGTACAAATAATGACGCCAGATCTTCAAGGCGTGAACAATAGCTGCTAACTCGAGATCATGAACAGGATAATTCTTCTCATGCACCTTCAACTTTCTAGACGCGTAGGCAATCACCTTACCGTCCTGCATCAATACCGCTCCAAGGCCAATCCTCGAGGCATCACAATAGACAGTGTAAGACCTCGAACATGTAGGCAATACTAATACTGGGGTTGTAGTCAAAGCTGTCTTGAGCTTCTGAAAGCTCTCCTCACACTCCTCGGTCCACCTGAACGGAGCACCTTTCTGGGTCAGTCTGGTCATAGGTGCTGCAATAGATGAAAATCCCTCTACAAAGCGATGGTAGTACCCCGCCAACCCAAGGAAACGATGGAATCTCCGTAGCTGATGACGGTCTAGGCCAACTCTGCACTGCCTCTACCTTCTTCGGATACCTTGATCCCATCACAAGACACTACGTGGCCTAAGAATGCCACTGAATCCAACTAGAACTCACATTTCAAGAACTTCGCATATAATTTTTTTTCTCTCAAGGTCTGAAGCACTGTCCTCAGGTGCTGCTCATGGTATTCCCGAGACCGGGAATATACCAGAATGTCGTCAATAAATACAATGACGAAAGAATCAAGATAAGGCCGGAACACACTGTGCATCAAATGTATAAAGGCTGTTGGGGCATTGGTCAGCCCAAATGACATAACAAGGAACTTGTAATGACCATACCGAGTCCTGAAAGCAGTCTTAGGGATATCTGGCCCCCGAGTCTTCAACTGATGATAACCTGAACGCAAGTCAATCTTAGAAAATACTCGAGCACCCTGTAACGTATCAAACATGTCGTCAATACGAGGCAAAGGATACCGGTTCTTCATTGTAACTTTGTTCAACTGAGATAATCAACGCATATACGCATAGAACCATCTTTTTTCTAGACGAACAAGACAGGAGCACCCCAAGGTGACACACTGGGCCGAATAAAGCCCTTATCAAGCAATTCCTATAACTGTTCCTTCAACTCCTTCAACTCAGGAGGAGCCATACAATAAGGAGGAATAGAGATGGGCTGAGTGCCCGACAACAAATCAATGCCAAAATCAATATCGCTGTCGGGTGGCATGCCCGGAATATCAGCTGGAAACACATGAGGAAAATCCCTCACTATTGGAACTGAATCAACTGTAGGGCATCTCTCACACAAGCTAGATACGCGTCACACCCCTTCTCAACCATCCGCCGAGCTTTAAGAAATGAGATAACTCTACTAGGAGTGTAATCTAAAGTACCCCTCCACTCTACTTGCAGTAAATCAGGCATAGCTCACGTTCTTGGCGTGACAATCAAGAATAGCATAAAGGGGCGACAATCGATCCATGCCTAAGATAACATCAAAATCTACCTTGCTGAGTAATAATAAATTGGCTCTGGTCTCAAAACCACTAAGAGTAACCAAACATGACCGCTAAACGCATTCCACAACAAGAGAATCTCCCACAGGACTGGAAACATAAATAGGGGAGCTCAAAGAATCTCGAGATATTCCCAAGTGTGGAGCAAAATAAGAAGACACGCATGAATACGTAGAGCCTGGGTCAAATAATACTAATGCATACCTATGACAAATAGGAACGATATCTGTGATGATTGAGTCTGAAGCGACGGCCTCTATAAAGGCTAGAAGGGCATAGTATCTGGCTTGGACTCCCCCTTTAGGGCAACCTCGACCTCCCCGACCTCCACCTCGAGCTGCTTGAGGAGGTGGAGCGGCAGCTGGGGCTGGGAGAATGTCCAGAGGACCCAGTGGAGCATGTGGAGGTTGATAAGTCTGTGGAGGTGCGCCCCTCCTAGCTTTAGGGCAATCTCTAACCATGTGACGGGTGTCACCACACTCAAAGAAACCCCTCGGAGGATGTCGTGGCTGAGACTGACTCGGACCTGGCCTGCTGGACTGGCCGGTAATAGAACCTCGAGCACGAGGCATACTGGATACTGGCGGTGCATAAAGGCTCCTGAGGTCTAGGAGGAGCTGGAACACCACTGGCTGTTGGCAGAGCTGAATGAACAGGGCGACTCACAAAACCCCTACCATAGCGTGCTGCTGGTGCACAGGATCCTGAATAATGACTAGTCTCTCAAGACCTCTTGGCCTCTCTCTCCTCTCTGTCCCGGGCAAGCATGCCTTCTACTCTCTTGGCAATACTCACTGTCTGCTGATAAGTAACGTCCATCTCCAACTCCCTGGCCATACTGGTCCGAATACTGGGGTGGAGTCCCTCAATGAAGCGACGAACCCTCTCTCTGATGGTGGCAACCAAAGCCGGTGCATGACGAGCTAATCACTGAAACGGACTGCGTACTCCGACACAGTCATAGCACCCTGACGCAGCTGCTCAAACTCTGCGCACCAAGCATCCCTAAGGCTCTGAGGGACATACTCACGCAAAAACATCTCTGAAAATGGAGTCCAAGTGAGTGAGGCCGCCTCGTCCGGACTACTCAACTCATAGGCACGCCACCACTGATATGCCGCTCCCCTCAGTCGGAAAGCGGTGAAGGAAACCCCACTCGTCTCCACAATGCCCATAGTGCGGAGAATACGATGACACTCCTCAAGAAAACCCAGAGCGTCATTTGAAGCTAGTCCACTGAGGTAGGTGGGTCGTACTTCTTGTACCTCTCAAGTCTAAGCTGCTCTGCTTCAGAAGTAGCTATCCTGGTCTTATGGTGAACCGGAGCCACTGGGGGCATAGGAATATACTCTAGGGCCTGATCAACCTGGACCCTCTGCTCAGGAGTGTGGGATGTGGGAGTCTGTGCCCCTCTCCCAACCTGAAATGTAGCGGGAGCTACCGGAAGTAGTCCAGCCTGAGCTAAAGTGTTGAACATGCTCATGAACTGAGCAAAAGTCTCCTGGAGGGCTGGAGTAGCAATAGGGATCTCTGGTGCCGGCCCTCCAGCTGGAACTGCTGGGGATCCTCTGTCGAAGCTCTCGCTCGGGCTGCACCGCATGGTCGTCCTCTACCCCGACCCCAACCTCTAGCGGCTCTGGCAGGGGGATCGGGTGCTTGGTCGTCAATCCTCCCAGTATGGGTCCTCACCATCTGTGAGAAAGAATAGAATAGAATTTTAGGATTTTTGATGTCAATAACTCGCGCGACAAAGAAATCAAAGAAGTATGATTGTTCTTAACAGTCACATAGCCTCCCGAAGATAAGTACGGACGTCTCCGCACTGATCCGCAAGACTCTAATAAACCGACTTGTGACTCACGACTCCAATGAACCTAGAGCTTTGATACCAACTTGTCACGACCCAATTTGACCCCTCCGAAAGGTGTCGTCACGGCACCTATCTTTAAGACTAGGTAAGCCTAATATTACAGAAAATTTAAAGAAAACATAACGGTAAAAGTTCAAACAGCATATTATAAATAACAAGGATAGTGCCACTCGGCATATACAAAAATAATCTCCCAAGACCCGGAATGTCGCTAAATCACAAGCTTCTATAATCTATGTAGCTCTATACAAAAGTCTGAAGATAAACAAAAGGAGATCTCTAGGAGAGGGAATAGAAGGGGACTATGAGGATCTGCGGGCACGAGTAGAAATACCTTGAAGTCTCCTAGAATCAGCAAGCACACACTAACCTCGAGGATGATAGCTCGTGCCTGGATCTGCACACGAAAATATGTGCAGGAAAGGGCATGAGTACACCACAATGATACCCAGTAAGTGATAAGCCTAACCTCGGTCAAGTAGTGACGAGGTCAGGTCAGGGCCCTACTAGAGTAAATATAATAAATTAAGCAGTAAGAGATATAAGTAGAGTTTACGGTAAAAAATTAAAGAAATGCACAAATTTTAACAACGAAGGGAGCCCTCGGCTCAGAACAAGGTAAACACAACAGGAAACTCTCCCGGGATACCGTCCCGTAGGTTCCGAAATGATTATGCGATACAGGGGGATCTCCCCGAATACTACCGTAGTCCCAAAATAAATATGCAAGACAAGGGGATCCCCCGGAATACGTCCGTAGGCCCAAAATAAATATGCAAGACAAGGGGATCTCCCGGAATACGTCCGTAGTCCCAAAGTAAATATGCCGCTCAAGATAAATGACAGGTACGGCATCAAATTATACAGTTTAGACTAAACAACATCGAGGGAAAGAGGGGTCCACCTAAGCATGTCGCATAGAAATCAAATAGGCAGTTAAAACACGTAGGCATGCTTTCCTAATCTAATATCAGCAATTAAACATAGTAGTGTAGTCTAATAAGGGAAAACAGTTATGACTAAGGAGGAAAAACGGGATTTTTACAACAACAGCTCGTGTACGTACTCTTCACCTCACGTACACGACACTTCACATCAAATAATACCAAACATCCTAAGGGGAAGTTTCCCAACACAAGGTTAGGCAAGCCACTTACCTTGAACCGCTCAAATCAACCCGATATCACGCTCTTACCACGAGTATCCGACTCCGAATGGCCCAAATCTAATCAAACCGATTGCAAAATGTAAATATAACTACAAGTAACTAATTTAACTAATAAAATCAAAGCTAGGGTAAGAAAAGAGAAGAACGCCCGAAAATCCTCCCCGGGCCCACGTCTCGGAATCGGGTAAAAGTTACCAATTTAGAACACACATTCACTCACGAGATCACTCGTCCAAAAATTATTCAATTCCGACGCCTAAAACCCGATTAAAACCCAAAAATTCGATTGGGGAACTTTTCCCCCAAATTCCCATTTTTTCCACTCAATTTCCTTGATTAGATGGAGAAAATTACTATAGATTGATGAAACATAAATGAAATAGGATTAGGAATCGTTACCCATTGACTTCCTATTCAAAATCCTCAAAAAATTTCCTTCTCCCGAGCTAAAAATCGAATTTGGTGTTATGAATTTTCAAACTCTTGAAATCCTCTTTTCTGCCCAGCGATTTCCGCTTCTGCGGTCACTGGGCCGCATCTGCGGAAAAATCATCGCTGGTGTGAAGGTCACTTAACCGGGCTGGGGCCGCATCTGCGGTCACTGGGCTACATCTGCAGTCCCGCATCTGCGGTTCCTGATGCCCAAGCCAAATTCCACATCTGCGGCTCCGCACCTGCGGTCCCTCATCCGCAGGTGCGACTATATCAGGTGTAGAAAATTTTCAGCAATGCCTAAGTTCCAAACCAAATCCGTTAAGCGTCCGAAACTCACCCGAGGCCCCCGGGACCTCAACCAAACATACCAACCAATCCTAAAACATCATACTAACTCAGTCGAGCCCTCATATCACATCAAACAACGCTAAAACCACGAATCACCCTCCAATCCAAATCTAATGAACTTGAATTTCCAAAATTCTACAACCGATGCCGAAACCAACCAAACCATGTCCTATTGACCCCAAATTTTGCACACAAGTCATAATCACCACTACGGACCTATCCAACTTCCGCAATCAGATTCCGGCCCCGATATCAGAATTTCCACTATCGGCCCGAAACTCAAAAAATTTAACTTTCGCCATTTCAAACCTAAATAAGCTACGTACCTCCAAAACACAATCCGGACACGCCCCTAAGCCCGAAATCACCCAACTGAGCTAACGGAATCGACGGGATTCCATTCCGAAGCCGTCTTCACATTGTCCGACTACGGTCCAAATTCTAAGACTTAAACTCTCATTTGGGGACTAAGTGTCCCAAAACACTCCGAAACTCAACATGAACCATCCCGGCAAATCACAATAGCAGAAAAAGACACAGAAGAAGTAGTTAACAGGGTATCGAGGCGTAAATTCTCAAAACGACCGGACGGGTCTTACAGCTATAGTCTCAATATCAGCATCCGCACGCATAACTCAGGTGCTGCACAGACAACTCACGTGCTATAGTCTCAATATCCTCACAATTAGGCCCTCGGCCTCGCTCACTCATCAATCTCTCCAGTCTCCCAGGCTCTCAGAAATCATATAAACAGCCCAACAGAAATAATATCATGTATCAACAATGAACATTAAGAGACGGAGGCATAATAAGCAAGAAAACTATGACTGAGTATAAAACAGCAATTAGCAGCTAATTTAGCAAGTACACAATCTCGCAGGTCTCAATAGTGATCACATAAGGCCTAAACATGATTTCTAACATGAAGTACAGTTAATTTCCATGAAAACAAACTTAGTCAATTTCCATGAAAACAAAAAGAACATGTATTAGACAGTAGGCCAATAATTCCACAGTCTCACGGGACGGACCAAGTCACAATCCTTACGGTGCCCGCCCACGCGCCCGTCACCTAGCATGTGCATCACCTCCAAAATAGTCATACGACAAAGTGTCTAGGGTTTCATACCACAGGACCAGATTTATAATTGTTACTTACCTTAAACCGACCAAAATCCTACTCCGCGATGCCTTTGCCTCTGGAATTGGCCTCCAAATGTCTCGAATCTAGCCATAAATAATTTGATACAATCAACACGGGCTAAAGGAATCAATCCCATAAGAAAATGTTAAGCTTTAGGTCAAAAGTCAAAAAGTCAACTCAAAAGCCGGGCCCTGGGCCCACGTCTCAAAATCTAACAAAAGTCGCAAAATCCAATAGCCCATTCGATTATAAGACTAACCATACTAGTTTCACTCAATCCGACCTCGAATCGGCTTCCAAATTCCAAAAGCTCATTTTATGAAACTCCACCTATTTTCCCCAAATTTCATCCCAAATATCGAATGATGAATTCAATGATATATTCATGAATATTAGCCAAAACCGAGTTAGAATCACTTACCCTGATGAATTTCTTCAAAAACCCTCAAAAAATTGCCTTAAACCGAGCTCCCAAAGTCCAAGATGTGAAATAAAACCCTAGACCTCGCTTATATAGTGCTCTCTGAACCTACACTGTGCGGTCCACGAAAATCTGCCGCGGCTGCCGGCCCTGAGCCCTTTCCATTCCGCGGTCCGCATAAATCTCACTGCGGCCGCACACCCCTCATCGCGGTCCGCGAAATTCTATTATGGCCGCACAACACCTCCGCGGTCCGCATAATTCCCTCTGCGGCCGCATAATACCTCTGCGGTCCGCACCAATTTTGTGCGGTCCACACTTCCCAAGACCTGAGACCAGATAACAGAGATCTGCCAACTTCCAAAGCCAACTAATGATCCAATAACCACCCGAAACTCACCCGAGGCCCTTCGGGAACTCAACCAAACATGCCAACACATCCCATAACATCATTCAAACTTAGTCGAACCTTCAAATTGCTCAAAACAACATCAAAACACCAAATCACCCTCGGATTCAAGCTTAAGAACTTCTAAACTCTCAAATTCTGCATACAATGCTGAAACCTACCAAATCAACTCCGAATGACCTGAAATTTTACACACACGTCACAAAAGACACTACGAACCTACTCCAACTTTCAAAATTTCATTCCGACCCCGATATCAAATCTTCCACTGCCGACCAAAATCACCATTTTTTCAATTTCGCCAATTCAACACTAATTCTACCACGACCTCCAAATCACATTCAGAACGTGCTGCCAAGTCCAAAATCACCTAACGGAGCTAACCGAACCATAAAAATCCAATTTCGAGATCGTTTACTCATAAGTCAACATCCGATTGACTTTTCCAACTTAAGCTTCTCAATAGGAGACTAAGTGTCTCATTCCACTCCGAAACCACTCCGGACCTGAACCAACCAACACGATACGATAAAATACAGTTGAAGAACACAAAAGGACGCAAAAATGGGGGAAATATGGCTATAACTCATGAAACGACCGGCCGGGTCGTTACATCTTATCTCCTCGGTAGCTTTAGAAAGTTGCTCTGCAAATGAAGATTCAAGGATATCTTTGTCCTTGCCAACTTGAATTGAAGAGGCTTTTTCAACTGCCAATTCTGCCGCCATCATCCTTGCTTGCTATTCTAAAGCACACTTCTCTTCAGCTAAAACTTCTTTCTCCAATTGAAGACCCTTGTATTGTTCCTTCCAGTTATCCGCTTCAGTACGATAATTATTGACTAGTTGCTCAGTGTGAACAATTCTCTTCATAAGCTCCGTGCCCATCAAGTTGATCTACAAAAGAAAAGAAAGAAGCGATTGTCAAACAAAAGTAAATAACCACGAGGAAAAGAAAGGAAAAAGCTAAAACTTGAACCTTCAAAGATGAATGAACAATATCATTCATCCATATCAAGGAGCTGTGGCTTTCCAACTTTGACTTCTCAACTGGGCCAAGTAGAGGTTTCAACCATACGTTGACTTGACCAGTTTTTGTAAAGAATTACCACCTTCAGGGACTTCTATTGTAACCATTTTCATCACCCTATTGCTACTAGAAGTACCAACTTCAACATGAGAAGTAGTAGCAACAGGGATAGTTGAGGAAGTGAAAGCAGCCACGGGAGGAGCAATAGCAGCAGCAACAGGAACGGAAGATTGAGAACGAATGGGGACTGACGCTGGAAGAGGAGCAAAGGGTAATTCTTTAGAAACGGGACAAACATCTTCACTATCAAAACCATGGGAAAATAGCTGATCAGTAAAGTCACGAGGAGGAGCATTTATCTCTTCATCAGAACTCACTAAAGGAGCACTTGCAGGCTCATTCGAAGGAACTGAACTTGGAGGAGGGGTGGCTTCATCATCTGAAATAACGCGCCTCCTAACTCGAGGTCTACGAACTAAAGAACCTTCATCTGGTTCTTCTTCTCCCTTCGAGCCACGGTCTCCATCAACCTTCCTCTTTGAAGAAGATCTCAGAGTCCTTAACACCATGAATGGGAAATCCTAACAAAAGAAAAGAGTCACGGTGAGAAAGTTAGCAAAAGAGAAAAGAAGAAGACTAAGCGGTAAAAAGTACCGTGTGTTTTAACTTTCCACCCAAATCTCTGAGAGAGATACTTCCAAGATCTTCTCTCCATAGGGGCAACATATAGCTACTTTTCTACCCAAGCACGGAAGTTGGGGATTTCAACAAAAACTCTCATAGTTGCTGAAAAAGTAGGGGTGAGAATACATGAGAATCAATTTTGAGCATACCAGCCTCGATCTCTATCATCCTCAGGGCTAACTAATACTCTCTTACTTTTATCCACAAGGGAAAAAACTCCTTCACGAAATAGTTTGGGAGAGTAAAGATGGAGTAGGTGACGAAAAGTAAAAGGCATAGAAGCCAAGTTTGATAAATAACGGAGGCATGCAAAAGCTCTCCAAACAATAGGACCAATCTGTCCTAAACACACATTGAAGTAACGATAGAACTCAATGATTATCGGATCAATGGGAGGTTTAAAACCTAGGGTGAAAGGATATGTATAAACGAATGAATAGCCAGTTTGGTATGAAGTGATTCTTTGGTTAGAACCAGGGACTAAAATTAGGAAGTCGGGTTTCCAATTATAATCTCTTCGAGCCAGAGCGAGAAGACCAGAGGTAATCAGAGCTGGGTAACGATCAACACGATCAATGCAAGCAGCCATTGAAGAGACTTGACTCTTCATGGACTCACTATCAGTCACAAAGGATAGCTCTTGAGGAACAATTTCATCAACAGTG
Organism: Nicotiana attenuata; assembly: GCF_001879085.1. Lineage (NCBI taxonomy): Eukaryota > Viridiplantae > Streptophyta > Magnoliopsida > Solanales > Solanaceae > Nicotiana > Nicotiana attenuata. The sequence continues at coordinate 20,502 of NW_017674284.1, read as the reverse complement.
GGTTCACGTAGTGCTTCAATTGAATCTTTATCTTTAGAAGAAGATCTTAGGGTTACAGAAGCCCTGGGTCTCGAAGAAGATGGATTGGCAGCACTACTTTGAGAGGGGGAACCATGGTTAGAAATAGAACCAAGGCTACGCAATCTACCACCTCTTCTACTTCTAGTAGGTACAATGGAGGAAGCAAATTCATCGACAATGATGACTTTGCGAGGATCAAGGGAAGCCATGATTAATGAAAGAAACACAAAAAAAATACAGAAAGGAGTAAGACAAGAAGACGAAGAAGGGAAGGCTTTAGAAAATCTCAAAAAGGGGGTGAAGTATTTATAAGAAGACATGACTATTGAGGTCATTATGAAGCGTCATAATGGAACCGTCACTTCGTGACTGATGCGGTTGCAGGAAAACCCTAAAAGATGCTGAAGAACAGAATGACCATTTGGTAAAAGCCACGTAGCATGATCATTAAATGAAAAGTGATGAACGTCACATTGGTTCAGAAAAGGGTATGATTATATTCGAAAATGGCGGCAGAGAATTCCCGCCATAAAAACTTTCCACTTCCCCGAATATTCAGAAGAGAATATTTAAGAAAGTGGGAGTACTATCTGTATTGGTGGTGAAAAAGAGCTACACGTGAAATATTAGACTACTAATATGGCATAACGCGTGGAACAATAATATAGCAACACAAGGCAGTCTTATTTGATAGAGTAAGAAAAGGCACGGGAAGAAACGCCCACGAGACAGTACCGGACCTAACATCTGGCAAAGAATGAATAAGTAGCAAAAAGAAGGAAAAATACATGGACCGGAAAGAAATAAGGAAGGGGAATCGTAACAGATGTAAGGCATTTATAACAATAAATGCATCGGTTATGAGAATCCAAAATAATGGGCAATCAATATCAATAATTCCCATAATTAGCTCAAATTATGGGGAAAACCCGTTACTATTATATATTCCTATATAAAGGCACGAAATTCTATTTGTAAGGACACATCTGAGACAATATTGAAATATACACTTTACTTTTCTGCTTTCTCGAAATCTTGACTTTGCAATCAATTATTTCCTTAGATATTCTTGTTATTTTCCTTTGATATCATTGAGAAAGTGAAGCAAAACTTTGTTATCAGAAATCGATTTTCTTCTAAAATTTGACTTTGATCAATAGATATATTTTTGGTTAAACAATATATATATATATATATATATATATATATATATATATATATATATATATATATATATATGCATGAAAAGAGGTGAAATTTCTCAGGTGAATAACTAAAAAGCTATAATTGCATTCTTGGAATAAACAATAAGCTTAATTTTTTAATTATACTAGCGAGTAGCGACATATTTCATATATTAAATACATGCATCAATAACATCGTTTGTTAAAAATATAAATAATATGCAAATTACCAATAACATATTATTATTTTATGTACAAATTTTTTTTATCAATAAAAAGTATAAACTACAAATTATATTTTGTACTTCATAAAATAATAATACTCCTCTAAACATTTTAAGTGTCTTTTGTCACACCAGTTAAGAAAATTATTTTGTATTAATTATAAAAATTATTTGACAAAATTATTCATTATCACTTCTCAAGCATGGAAAGACTTTTTCGAAAGTTGACTAAATTAACAGAGCAAGTGTAAATTTGAAAAGAAAATAAAATTAATGTCTTCTTAGTTTTGTGGCATTTATTTTAGACTAACTTTTTTTGAGTAACAGGGATCTTATCATATATATCACATAATAGCAGAGTTAACAATGTTTATAGTGCCCGATAAGGCATTTCCTACTTGGCTATTACAGTCTGATAACATGTCTCTAAGGACATTTTTGTTTCCAAAAGATAGTAGTCTAGAGCATGCATTTTTATTAACATGCTTAACTCCATAAGTCAAGCCTTCATAGTCTTGTTTTAAAACATTGGTTACAAAATGAGGGGCATAGTAGATAATATTGAGATCCCTTCCATTGTTGCTACTCAGTGCCTCCTTAGCCATCATGTATGCCGGCTTGTTGGCCTCCCTGAAAGTGTGTTGTATTTCTTGAACCTTCACCTGTCTCATTTACAACCTGCACTCATGAATAATGTCGCTTAGTATTACCATTCTATTATCCAAACAAGTAATAACATCGGTTGAGTCAGTTTCCACTTCTAAGTTTGTGAACCCTTGTCTCTTGGCAATGTGTAGGCCCGTTTTCAAGACCATTAATTCTGCCTGAAGAGGTGTTGTTCCTAGACGGGTCCCATGAAAGCCAAGTATCCATTGTCCCTTACTGTCTCTGAAGACTCCGCCAAATCCACAAAGAGATGGGGCTTCTTTGAAAGAACCATCAATATTAAGCTTTATATGACCGCTTGGCGATTTACTCCACTTAATGCTTATTGGAATTTTTTCCTTTGTAACAGTATCCTTTTCCGTTAGAAGTTTATATTCTACTGTTAGATTAATAGCAATGTGGAGGCCAGCCATGTGTGTGTAGTTGTTATATAAATTATTATTTCTGTTAATCCAAATGGTCCACATTAACAAAGGGAAAAAAATCTTGCCAACTAATAGTACCATTTCTTAGTGTAATGTTATGGTCACGTATATGTGTCAACCAGCTATTAACACCATTCCAACTTTTTGTATCGACCCCTAATAGAGACCACAACTGATTTACTGGCATGCATTCCAAAAAAATATGCCTAATAGTTTCCCTATGAGTTTTGCAAAAGGAACATATTGGATCAATGTTTATGCCAATATGGTGTAAAAAAACTTCTTGTTGGGAGTCTATCATGGAAGCATTTCCATAATAAAATTTTAACTTGTTGGGGCAGTTCATCTCCCAAATCCACGAAAAGTCTTTGTCATACTTAGTGTGGTTGTCTAATAGGGAGTAGCATGATTTACTAGTGAAAAGACCATTAGTGTTTAAGGACCATACAGGTGTATCACAAGTTTTAGTAGTAGGATTTGTGGCCTTTATTTTATTAGTACGGCCCGGTTCAAGTATCATTGAAAGCTTTGATAACTCCCAAGTGTTATTCTTCCAGATATCTTTTATAGTTAGGATATCATTTAATTGAGTTAGAGGACCATGTATACAATGACCTAGGGGAGGAGTTTGAGGGATCCAACAACTGTTCCACACTCTTAAGTTTGAAGACTTGTGAGGCAACCAAATAATCCCTTTGCTACAGACTTCCCAGCCTAGCATTATACTATTCCAGATAAAGAAAAAGTTTTTGGTCGTTTTCCTAGTACTATAGAGGCCTAAAATCGTTTTGGCCCAGGGTGATTGAGTGTTATTAAGGAGTTTTCAAGAGAGACTAGCAAGGTTTACTAGGTTTTTATTTTTGGCTGCTTGTAAACCTAGCCCACCCACCTTCTTGTTCTTGGTGATAATATCCCATTTTATAAGGTGAAGTTTCTTCGAGGTGGCATTAGTACCCCATATAAAATCTCGTTGAATCTTATATATTTTACTAAGGATCTTAGAAGGTAAAAGGGTGTACTGCATTATGTGATTAGGAAGGGAGTTTAAACAAGAGGTGGTCAAAGTACATCTACCTGCCATGTTAAGGCAATTGGATTTCCAAGTAGTCAATCTTGAAATCATATTATCAAGGACAAATTGGAAGTCCTTTGCTCTAGGTTAGAGTTAGTAATAGGAAAACCTAAGTATTTCCCGAAAGATTTACTAATCTTAATATTAAGGAATCGTGAGAGGTTAGTTTCAGTAATTTTAGGGCAGCATCTAGAGGTGATTGTTTTGGACTTTGTCCTGTTAATGGATTGCCCTGACAGGTAACAGAAGGAGTCTAGACAATCTTTGATGGCCCTTATAGATTTTTTATTAACCTGTGCCATTAAGGTTAGGTCATCCGCAAAAAAGAGATGAGATATTTGATGCTTATTACTGCCTAGGGTAATAGGATCCCGACAACCTAGATAAACTTTATGATTAATTAGGGTGGAAAGCATCTCCATGCAGAGTATAAACAAATAGGGGGACATAGGGTCGCTTTGTCTAATGCCTCTGCTCGGAGTGAAATAACTAGTTCTAGTGCCATTAACCAGTATGGTTATTCTGCTAGATGAGATACAGTTCATTATAAGCTTTGCAACATTCGGGGGAAATTTGAAAATCTCAAGGCTCTATAGACAAAGGACCATTCTAGGCGATCGAATGCCTTTTCCAGGTCAATTTTTAAAATCATGCTATGCTTCTTACCACGATACTTGTTCATTTTGAGAATTAGTTCTTGAATAATAATAGCACTGTCACATGCTTTCCTATTTGTTAGGAAGCTAGTTTGATATAGGCTAATAATCGTATTCAAAAAGGGTTTTAACCTATTAGTAATGATCTTAGTGATAATTTTATAAATATTATTGCATAAGCCTATAGGTCTAAAGTTTTTTAAATTATTGGCATTAGAAATCTTAGGAATTAGGCAAAGTAAAGTATCATTAATATTCTCAGGGATAGTACCAGTATTGAATACATCTTTGCATAGGTTTGTAACTGAATTGCCAACAATATTCCAATATTTTTGGAAGAAAAAGGGGTGATTTCCATCCGGCCCAGGTACCTTATAAGGCTTAAACGAAAAATAGGCTTTTATGATTTTAGAGTTAGTAATGAGGTTAAATCTAGATTGATAAAACAATTAGGGTCATCCTTAATATGTCTCCAATTACTAAATTTGTGAGAGGTTGTGAAAGTTTTTTCATAGTAGTCTTTTGTATGGTTAATAATTTCCTCAGGGTTATCAATCCATATACCATGGTCGTTTTTGAAGAAAATAATTTTATTGATTCTTTTTCTGTTAGTGGCCATGATATGGTAGAATTTAGTATTTGCATCACCCTCATTTAGCCATTGGATTCTAGAGCGAAGCTTCCAGTAATCCTCTTCAATTCTAAGAATATTATTATAGTCTTGTATTAGCGAGGATTCCAAAGATTGGAGGAATGTACTATAATGGTGGGAAGATGAATTTTGAATACCGTTAAGCCGTGCTAGGATACGCCTTTTATTTTTAAAAATGTCCCCAAATATATTATTTTTCCAAATGGTGACAGTATCTTTAAAAGTGGACACTGCTTGGTTATATGAATTGTTACACCAAGTGTTATTGACAATGGTTTTGAAATGAGGGTGGTTACACCAAAATGGTTCCAACCGGAATGGCTTGCCCAATGAATGATACAGTCTTGGAATGAGATTAATGAGTAATGGATTATGGTCGGAGTGAGTCTTAGGCAGATGAGTTATAGAAGCATTTGAAAAAATCTGGATCAATTGATTATTACCAAAAACTTTGTCTAGGCGTTCCATGATAAGGCTATTATTAGTAAATCTACGATTAGACCAAGTATACTTACAATCTTTGTAACCTAAATCTTGTAAATTATAGTAATTTAAACTATTCCAAAGCTTAAAGTCACGTCTACGATTAAGAGGTCTACCTCCTATTTTATCATTAGCAGTAAACACATCATTAATATCACCACCTATTAGCCATGGGCCATTGTGACTGTCCGTTATATTTTCTAAATTTTTCCACATTTGATCTCTAATAGCAGCATTAGTACTAGCATATATAGAAGAGAATAACCATTTAAAATTAGTGGGTCGTACCTCAATTGTTGCATGATTTCATGGTTCCTACGCACAACGTTGTGAACGTTCACTTTGGTATGGTCCCAAAGTATCACCATGCCCCCAGCTTGGCCATCAGCCGTCACCTCAATCAGCTCAGAAAAACCAAAGTCATTCAACAAAGAAGCATGAGCCTGCATTCTCGTCTCGAGTAGAGTAACCATGCATGGCCTGTGGTGAACCATAAGCTCCCTAAAGTTCCTTCTAAAATCCTCATTATTTTCTCCCATAATATTCCAAATAATGAAGTTAGTGGGACTAAACATATTAGCAGTTTGGGTTGGGTTTTAACCATTCTCCACTCGTTCCCTGGCAGGATTTGAGTTCCCCCTCAGAGATGGCACAAGGATCATTGCTTTGTTTCCCACAGTTGGGTCATGTGGTGGATGAATGTCCATTGCACACTTGTATAGATTCCGGGGACAAAAGAGAATGTGCCTCTTCTGTTGATCTTTCTTGAATAAGAAAACCTTTACCTCGTTTAGGTTTCCCAATTCCACCACCGATTCCCCTATAAAATCTATTGGATCGATCTTTTCCTCTTCCACTGGGTTGCCTACATTTAGAGCTACTGGAGGATTGAGATTGATGTCTTCCACTGGGATTTGCATGTTGGGGTTCTGTGGGTGTTGTTGGTGTTGTGGTGCTTCCCACTGCATCAATATCGGATTTATAGAAGTTAGGGCTTCTGGTGGAAAGAAGGGGAGGTCTAGGCCCAAGTTCTGGGGTAGAATAGAAACTGGATTGAAATGGGGAGGTAGGTTCCACTGGGCTCTAATCTCTTGCACTAGGTTTGGGTTCATTGCTGGTGCTAAGGGCTGTAAAATGTTGTTCACCCAGACGTGATTCATGTAGTTTCTCATAGCAAGGTGAAGACCCTCGGACACTAGTTGAGCCAGATAACGTGGGTTTTGGATCAGTATTACACTCTCCTGCCCATTGATTGTGGCATTGAACATAAGACCCCTCCCCATAAGTCCTATCTCTATCCAAGACAGTGGGTGATGGTCTTTGTGGCAATGGCGGTTGAACATAGATTATTGGATTGTTTGGAAGTTGATTTGGTAGTGGTGGAAGGTTTGCCATGTTCACTGGTCTTGGGGGATGAAGGATTTGAATAAGTCTGTATCTCCTCCTGTTGTTCAATGGAAGAGTAGGGTATGATTGCATCTACATGCATGCAATCTGTAATGGTTAGCGTAAGAGATATAGAAGAAGATTTAGGAGAAGATTTTGCATGGCAAGGTTTGGCCACATATCGCATGCTTTCCTCCATTTGTTCATTCAGTAACGATTTAGTGGACAGGTGTGGGTTGGAATTTGTAGTATTTTTGTTTTTATTGGTCATGTCATTAGAGCTAATAATTCTAGTGTTAATAGGGTTACTAGTTAAATTACTAGGATTATTGTTTCTAGAAGAAATGTTTGGGATAAGGTTAATAGGTTTAGTAGAGGTATTATCACTCTTAGTAGTAAATGATGTGTCCAATGTACCACTGGACTGCTGCATGTCGAGATTATTGTTTAATAATAAAGAATTTTTTTTTGGAGGGTTAGAGTCCAAAATAGTGTGCTCATTGCACAACTTGGAGAAGCGGTTTTTCAGCTGAAAATCAGCTGTTTTACCTTCCATTAAGGCATTGGTGGAATTAGCCATACGAATATGGAGCATATTACCTTTTCTAGATGACAAGGAGTTAGGATCTTTATTGACAAATTTTAACTTTTGGGTATTGATATACTTACCTGTAGAGGCACTGAATATTTTAACATTAATACCTGACTCCTTGCCTGTCTTTGAAATTCTCCTATCTGATCTTCTTAATTTTTGAAAGGATACAGTGTGCCAGTCATCTTCATTTCTTGATTTGTCAGAACTTTGAGGGCCTTGGTGTTGTACTGCTCTTTCTTTATTATTCTCCACCTGGGACAGTGGAGTTAATATGATAGAGCATTGGCCTAAGGCGTGTCCTAATGAACCACATTTCTTACACAGAATTTTATCCCCTTCATATTCAATTATTTGTTTGTGCTCTTCAATAAATATGAATTTAGCCACTGGTTTGTTTATTGGAACTTCCACACAAAAGTATAGCATAGCGCCCTCTCAAGGTTGATGATGTACAAGCATCAATTTTTAGGAGTCTCCCAATAGAGTTATCAATCTTTTGAAGAATGATCACGTCATAAAATTCAGTAGGCAAATTTGGGAGACGGATCCAAACAGCAGTGCATATTTGTTTTGCATCAGATGCCACGAAATTAGGTTCCCACCTTTGGCAGGATAGGAAGTGACCAAAGATGAACCATGGTCCATTTTGGAGGACTAAATTCATGCTCTCTTGCTTTTGAAATTTTGCAATGTAGTAATCTGAGCCTAAATCAATTAGAGGAAAGTTTTCATTTACTTTCCACAGTTCCTGGACCTTTTTTTTAAGTATTTGGTGAAGAATTCGTTTGCCTTGTAATTTAATGATTATGGAATATTTCCAAGGCATATACATATGGTTCCTATCCTCTTGTGAGAGGATAATTTTTCTTTTTCCAGAAGTATTATCATATGTATGCCTTGACGAGAAGGGGGGTATGAGCATCATTGAATAAAGGGACGGTGGTTTCAATTATGATATCCGTCTCTTTCGTTCCCCTAATTAATTTGTCTTTAAAGGTAGTTTGTTGATTTCCAGAAATTTTGGGGGGTATCATCGGTGGTAATGTCGGGCTGTTCGGGGGAATAAGGGTCATTTCTGTATCAGTATCCATGTTTGGATTGGCTGTGTCTAGTTAAAATATTAAAAAACACTTAGAATGGATGAGACGGAGTAATAAAATCGTAACTATACATAACTCTGTATATAATATAAGTTCAACAAACATTTTAGGATATATATACAGTTAAAAACTATTGTTACTTTTGACTGCAAGTCATGTTATGATTGACATGGTGTACACGTGACACATTGCAGAATTAAAGGAGGAAGGTGAAAAGAATTATTTCTAAAACTTTTTACGTTTCAGAAACTATTGATAACATAAAACCTTTTTAGTTTTCTCATATTAATGAAGATTCCTATACTATCCAAACTAGTTAAATTCCTCCATTCCCTTCAATAAGAAAAACTCTTAGATTTTCTCTTCCCATCAAATTCACCCAGCAACGAGGGGTTGCTGCTGCATCTTTCTTTAGCTTAGCTTTGATGGGGTGGATGATTGATTTCTTTTCAAAGATAATCATTTTCATTCAGAACTGGTCATGTTTGCCACTGACAATTAGAGATGCACTAATTCTCTATAACATGCACTTGGTTGTCTTTCAATTAGATATAATTCATGTCTTATGTAAATATGATTATTTACATTCTCTTACGGATGTAATGACTTATTTAGAAAGTGCGTGATAACGCCAAACTATGCCTTATAAAAAGACACACGGATATAGTGACTAACCTCCCTAAGCACTTTAATACAATTACATTAAGCTTCAAGATCATTATTTTGTCAGCTAACACTCCCCCACATTTATTTAAACATCCCCGTACATTAGGTGCGATTTTTTTTTCTTTTTTTCGTGGTGCTTCTCCTTTTATGCTTCAACCTTTTGCACCTTTTCTTTATTTCCATGGTTCCACTCAAAACCATACCACCACCTCACACTTTTGCTTTTTGCATATTTTCAATACCATTCTAGTGCTTAGTGAGAGGAAGGAGGGTTCAAACAGCAGGCTATTCAAACAATTGGGTATGGTTTGCAATGTGGTTGCCAAAGAAACATGCTTATAAGCTCAACGGGGTTAACTAAGATGTGATGTATTCAGGTGGGTTTACATTATATATCTGGCTTAACAAAGAAGTGCCTATATCCTTTCTAAAACTGAATGAAGCTACTATTTCGTTTTGCAAACACACATGGCAAGTTCTAGGCATCAAATGTAAAGCATGGAACACAGTAAGACTTACACACATATGGCACGTGACTCACTCTGGATTAGTTTATCAAGACATCTCTTCTTGAGTGTTCAAGTTAGGTACAAACATACAATTTTTAAGGCACTTCACAAGATTCAACCCTTGAAGCTAAGCGTTACACTCTAGTGTCTATCGTGTTCAGGTGTCTAAACGCTAAGGGTTTTACACTCTATTTCTAGCTCGTAGCCCATTTAACCTAAAACAACTAAACAAACAAAAAAAACAAAAAAAAACAACGAACTACCTATACCCGATTCAAGATAAACCCTTGGAAAAGAACCGAGGCCCAAAGAAAAACCAAGGGGGAGTTGTTACACTACCTACAACTAACTAAAAAAATCTTTTTGTATTTTTTTTTCTCGACTTAGTCCCTCAAGAACCCCGTCGAAAGAAATCCGTCATCGGGACAAGTCATTTCCTATGTTCACTGACCTAATGACTACTACTCTACACTAACACAATAAAAGACAAAACAATCAAAGAACGAAAGAAAAACAGTTAATTGTTACAATTACAGCAATACAATGAAGTATCCCTATCCCCACCCCACACTTAATTTGAGGACATGTCCTCATGGCCAATTAAATCAAAAGAAGGGATGGGGAACTTCCCTGACTGCTCAATCTTGGTCGAAGACAAAGCCGGCGTTAACATTGCACTCCCGACCCAATGCACGGAGCCAACCCATGATGCGTTTTTCAGATTTCTTCTGTTGGGTGGCCATCTCATCAACACGTGTCCCCAGGTTAGATACTGAGGTCCGTATTTCAGCAACCTCCTGCTCCATGCGGTCTAACCGTTGTCCCCGACTGGCCCTAGACGGACCTGCAGCATCATCAGCATGTGGTTGAGCTGGCTGCTCATCACCTACAATCTCCTCAGCATCAGCTACCTGTTGTTGTACCTCCTCCTCCGCGTCATCACTATCATCAGAATCATGGCCAATCAATTCCTCAGCGGCTACCACTTCCTTGCTCGTAGTGACCCTCTCAGCTGTGAAGGGATGGACCACAGGAACTCGTCCATCTAAACCAAGGTTACTCAGCATATTGGCTTGAAGGCACAACCGGGTGACCAGAGACGGGTAGTATAACCCATATCTTTGAACCCGGACCTGCTGGAACATTTCATCGTGTATGACCTTGGCCACATCAAATGGAGCATTATTCATGAAGCACCAAATGAGGCACCCTCGAGGGATATTCACTTCTGACAGGTTCTTTGAGGGTAGGAGTCGGCTATTGATAAAGTACAACCAGCATTTGGCCTCAAACTTGAGGGCCGAGGAGTGGAACTTATTCCCATATTTGTACCACTGAAGAGTGGCTCCCGGCTGACAGATAGTGTCGGTGAATGTGGACCAGGAAGTATATTTTCCACTGTAATTTTGGTATGCATCCTCGTACCCCCGAGGTAGTGGAGGCAGCCTGTATAGAGTCCGGATAATCTCCAAAGAAGCATTGACCGGTCTCCTGCGCACTGTGACCGTGTAGTCCACATGTTCTGGAAGATTCGCATAGAATTCCCAACAAGCATAACATTGGCAGTTATCGGCTCCTCAAAGAATATGTCCAGGTTCCTGCGCCTCAATTCAAATGGTATATTTGGGTAGGTAGTCCCCAGTACATTGGGATCCATGGCCTGTTCCGGCACAATTGTTTTGGACCCTTTTTTGTTAAACATGTCCTGTGCTTTGGCGGACACGAACTTTTGACTGTTGAAGGGCCTTGGAACCTCTGGATTTCGAGGCCTTCCCCCAGTGTTGGCTGTAGCCGGGCGTCTGGAAGAGGAACCTGTTGCTTGGCGTTTGCGAGGAGCCATGACACCTGCAAATAGTCCAGCGTCAGTTCTATTCAATCAGGTGACCAAAATGTGGTTACTCAGACTTCACCACGGAATGGTCACAACACTTCCTCCAAAGAGGCATTTTAACAAACACATTGTGGCCAATGGTTAATTTTAAGCTCCAACTATCCCTCCAACACAAAGAGCACTACCACAATAACCCAATAAGCACACCACACAATCACAATTTGAATGTTTTCAATTTTATTCAGCCCAACCTAACTATTGACATATGTTTCTACCCTAAAATAAAACTACCTTCTACTAAAAGAAA
>NW_017674284.1:0-4163 GCF_001879085.1 Nicotiana attenuata | reverse complement strand
TTGCCTTTTTTCTCCTGACTCTGCTCAACCACCACCTCAGTAAGCTCTGTTGGTTCCTCCACCTCTAATGGCGCTGGAGTGACTGTCGTATTCTCCTTACTGGCTTGTATAATCTCCTGTTCTCTGTCTAAATCTCTTCCATTCCTGAGACTTACTGCCATCAGCTGATTCGGGTTTTGCTCCTTGGGGTTTATGTTTGTGTCTGCAGGCAAAGTTCCTTGAAGGCGGTTGTTTAGAGCCATGGACAACTGCCCCAGCTGCGTTTCAATGTTCTTTATGGCTGAGTCATGCACTGACAATTTTTCCTGCACTTTGTTATTTGTCCCAATGAGTTGCTGAAGCATACCCCTAATTTCCATCATGTTGTTGTCTTGCTGCTGAGGAGGTGGTTGATATGTTAATTGTTGCTGAGTTTGCTGTTGATAGCCCTGTGGTCTCTGATATGGTACTGGCACCAGTTGGTTTTGAGGGTGCATACCCCCAGGCTGTTGAGTGTTAGGCCTGTACTGCTGATTTTGCTGCGATCTCCATTGCTGTGCTCCTTGCCTCTAACCCCCATAGCTGTTGACATAATTCATATCTTCCCTTGCCCCTTGATTTTCGCCTTCTCCGCTCCATGAGCACACATAGGACTGATTAATACAAGGTGTACACAGTCCTCCATTTGTTGTATCAACAATGTGCACCTGTTTTGTGCCCATCTCATCAATCTTCTTCGTCAGTATGCTCATCTAGGTCATGAGTGTGGCCATATTCTCTGCATGTGAATTGTTTGGGTCAAGAGGAACTGAATGCACTATGTGTCACGACCCAAACCCCGGTCGTGATGGCGCCCAACACACTGCTAGGCAAGCCCGACCATTTACACAACCTTAACCAAATAACCTAGATGGATAAATGAATATTCACAAGTAAATATAACAATTTAAATGCGGAATCTCTGAAATAATTTCTAACCTCCAAAAACCCCAAAATAAAATACTAAATAGCCCACAGATCTGGTGTCACGAACATGAGCCTCTAATACAAAATGTTCACCTAATCACAAGTCTGTCTAGGAAAGAAAATACGAATAAAAGGATAAAGATAGATGGGAGAGATCAAGGCTGCGAACGCCATGCAGCTACCTCGATACTCCCGGATAAACGCTGCTCAACCAACAAGTCCTCACTCACCCTGTGGTGTACCTGAATCTGCACACAAGGTGCAGGGAGTATTGTGAGTACTTCCAACCCAGAAAGTAATAAATATAAATAAAGTTTGAGGATAAGAAATCCTAAATAACACAAGGTAAAGCTATAAATACAATAAAACAGCAAGGACAATTATAATAACACCACAACAGATAAAGAATAAATGACAATTAAATATGCAATGCAACACATAAACCGGTACTCTCCAGTACCCTGCTGCGGCCGTGCAGCTCGCTCCATTTATTTAACGTCGACGGCGCTCACTGGGGGTGTGCAGACTCCGGGAGGGCCCCCTTACGGCCCAAGCGCAATAATAAGCCATCTCGTGGCATCAAACAGGCCCTTGGCCTCATATCAAGATCATTATTATACCACTGCGGCGTGCAGCCCGATCCCATACTCAGTCCAAAATCACATAAGCCTTTCGGCACAATACAATAAAAATATTCAGCCCAAACTTCATTTAAAAATATTACTTTAGTTTCTACTTTTAGAAAAATGGCTGAGTTTACAAAAACTGTGTTAAATACCAGGACTGAGTTCAATATCTAGAAATATGGTAAGAAACTAGTAAAAATAATCCCTGAAGGATTCAAGTAGTTGGCACGAAGCCCAATTTTGAATATTAATCCATTTTTATAAGGATATCACAAAAACTACAATCAATTAGGTAGTAATTTTATTAAGCGGGATGGACCAAGTCACGATCCCCGACGGTGCTCTACCCCACGCCTGTTATCCAGCGTGCAAGTCACCTCAACATAGCACTACAATGTGCAAATTGGGGGTTTCAAACCCTCAACACAGTATTTACATTTATTACTAACCTCAAGCTGGCCAAAGTCCTAGCTTGCTCTGCCCTTGCCTTTCGAAAACCACAACGAATACGTCATAATATGCTAAGGGAATATAACCCAATTGAAAAGACTCGAAAAACATCGAAAATCACGAAGTTGGCAAAACCCGAGCCCCGCGCCCACTTCTCGAAAAATTATAAGTTTCACATCACCGGATTCCTTATCTCACCACGAGTCCATGCATATAAAGAACACCAAAATCGGAGTCCAAATGACCCCTCAAATTCCCATTTTTGTTCTCTTAGGTTTCAAGCCCTAAACCACCATTTTTGACCTTAATTCCTTGAGTTTCAGTGCAATTTCATGTATTTGCATGATAAAATTGTGTTCTAAGTCCAAGAATGCTTACCTGATCGACGTCCTTGAATTTCCTCTTCAAAATCGCTCAAGAACACCCCAAGTCCGAAGTTAAAATATGTGTTCTGTAAAAATTTCGCGAAGGGATTAACAACCCACTTCTGATCAGTTGTTTCCGCACCTGCGGTCATTTTCCGCTTCTGCGGCTACCGCATCTGTGGTCCTTTTGTCGTATCTGCGACTCCGCAGATGCGGTTGGCATCTTCGCACCTGCGATTACTGTCGCTTCTGCGGTTCTTGAATCGCTTCGCGGTACCGCTTCTGCGGTCCCATTTCCGCAGAAGCGAAAATACCAGAAGCAGCAAAATTCTGCAATCTCTTTAAGTTCAAAACTTCCTGTTAGGCATCCGAAATCACCCCGAGGCCCCGGAACCTCAACCAAAAATACAAACATGATCCAATACCTTATTCAAACTTGCTCCAATCATCAAAACACCTCAAACAACACTAAAACCATCATTTCTCATCGAATTCAAGCCTAAGTTCTTCCGAAACACGCATTCGATCAAAAACCCAACCAAAACACCTCCGAATGACCTGAAATTTTTGCACACACATCCCAAATCACCTAACGAAGCTACTGAAACTCTCAAAATTCCATTCCGACCCCTGGATCAAAATCTCACCTATCGACCGGAATACGCCAAAATCTTAACTTTGCCAATTCAAGCCTAATTCTACTCTGGACCTCCAAAATCACTTTTGATCACACTCCTAAGTCACAAATCATCCCCCGAAGCTAACCAAATCATCGAAATTCAAATCCGAGCCCTCTAACACAAAGGTCAATGTCTGGTTGACTTTTTCAAAACAAGCCTTCCTTAAAGAGACTAAGTATCTCATTTCCTTCTAGAACTAATCCCAATCAACTCTAACACATCAAATACTTATAATGAAGCATAAGGAAATAGAAAATGGGGAAAATGGGGCGGTAACACACGTGACGACGGGTCGGGTCGTCACATCCTCCCCAACTTAAACAAACGCTCGTCCTCGAGCGAGTCAAGAAACATACCTGATGCCTCAAATAGGTAGGGCTATCTGTTCCACATCTCCCGCTCGGTCTCCCAGGTAGCCTCCTCCACGGGGCGACCTCTCCACTACATCTCACCGATACAACATCTTTTGATCTCAACTTCCAAACCTGACGATCCAAAATGGCTCCTAGCTCTACCTCATAAGCAAGTAACCCTCCAGCTGAACTGTACTGAAATCTGAAACATGGGACGGGTCCCCAATGTACTTCCGGAGCATAGACACATGAAAAACTGGATGGACGCCCGACAAACTAGGTGGCAGGGCAAGCTCATAAGCCACCTCCCCAATCCTCCTAAGTACCTCAAAAGGCCCAATGAACCGCGGACTCAGCTTCCTTTTCTTCCCGAATCTCATAACACCCTTTGTGGGTGAAACCTTCAGCAAGACCTTCTCACCAATCATAAAAGATACATCTCGAACCTTCCTGTTTGCATAGCTCTTCTGTCTCGACTGTGCTGTACGGAGTCTCTCCTGAATCACCTTCACCTTCTCCAATGCATCCTGAACCAGATCTGTCCCCAACAATCTAGCCTCATCGGGCTCGAACCAACCCACTGGAGATCTACACCGTCTCCCATATAAGGCCTCACACGGTGCCATCTGAATGCCGGACTTATAGCTATTGTTGTAGGCAAACTCTGCAAGCGATAGAAACCGATCCCATGACCCTCCAAAATCAATAACATAGGCACGTAACATATCCTCCAATATCTGAATG